>NW_026117375.1:0-17806 GCF_001640805.2 Lates calcarifer | reverse complement strand
CACCAACAGGACTTTGGCTTTTTAAACAGAGAAAAACCTGCAGGTCAGCATTTTTCTGTCTCTGTTCAAACTCTGTTTGACTGTTTTTCAGATCAGTGTCCTCAAAACCTGGTGTTTACATTCTCTTCTGCAGAACACTGAAATGAAGAAAATAGTAATTATCATTGAATCATTAATGACTTGTGTGTGTCTGTCTCTATATAGGTAAACCTCTGTGCCTCCAGCTCCACCTACTCCAAAGTGGATGAGAATCATGTGGTTGAAGGGAAGGTGTGGTCAGTCAGCCTCCGATAAGAATGATTGGTTGTGCTGTGTGGAGCTCAGAGATCAACAGCCTCCAGACTGTGGTCACAGACCATCATTCAACAACCATCCAGACTACCTGTCGATCAGCTCCACCAGCCACACCTTTCTGGACCAGTATCCAGCTCTCCAAGCCTCTTCTCAGGTCTGAGTTTTTTTATTTATCTAACAGGGATTGTACAGTTATACATAGTTACATACAGATAATGTACATAGGTCAGGTTTATCACTGCAGCAGATGTAACTCTTAACTCAGGTTAGGGAGAGATGTAGTTAAAATGATGTGGCAATCCTTGGTCACATGTTGAATAAGCCATAGATATGTAACCCTGGAAGTAATAATGAGGGACTGACCATTCTTTGTTCCTTTTTTTCTCTGGCCATTGAGTGTTTTGCTGCTGCTTTCAGCTCAAACACAGAAGTGAGATCAGGAAGCAAGAGTTCAAAGTCTGACTATATGCAGATGATTTTAATATATTCATCTAAATAAGACCTGTCATTTCCTCCTTTTAAAGACTGAGTAACTTTAACAAACTGTCTGGGTACACAGTTATGTATATAGTAAATTATGTAAGTTACATGGCCTTAAACAAACTTTTCTCAGAGGAGGTAACTTTAATGTAACCATTTCACCAGACAAGAATATTGATATGGAACAATTTTACAAAAGCCTGGATTTCATTTAGTGACAACATTTTACACATCCATTAAAGGACATGATGTAAATCTTAATGAATATCCCATGTTATGTTATCTGTGTTGCAGTCATGGCGTCTCCACGGTGGTCTACCTCCATGCTGTTGGCTTCACTGATCCTTCTTCTTTACTGGACGACCTCCTCTGCTCGGTCACATGACTCCACCTCCACCGACCTGTCTCCACCACACAGGGTAAGAAGAGCCCTGCCTTTCCGTACCAGAGAGGAGGTAGCAGCATCTATGCAGACTGCAAAAGATGTTCTGAATTTCATCAACGACAGGATTGGAAAGAAAAACATTGAAACGTTGTCAAGTGTGTTGAAGGGGATCTCCAATATCGCCAGCACGGCACCCGTCATCGGAGGTCTGGTATCATCCATTGTCAATGTGGTTTTGGCCTTTGTCCCTCAAGAAAACCCTCTGAAGGAGCTGAGAGAAGGGTTTGCTGAGGTGAACAGGAAACTGGACTCTCTCTCCCTCCAGATCTCCAACCTAGCAACAGATGTAGAATGGTTCAACTACGCCAGCGTCTATTCTCAAGACGAGGTCCGCATCCTCAACGCCTGGAAGAAGTTTGACGAGTTCCGTGAGAACAGTGGGTTGGTAAACACTGCTGAAGACAAACTCCGACTGGCAGAGATATTCACCAACTACTATGAGAACACAGCAGTTGAGGCCAGTGTGGCCAACCTCTACCATTACCTGACAGTCAGCAGCACGTCTCTGAGTGGAAACCTCAACAACCTGCTGAAGAAGAAGTTTAAATGTAACATTGGTGAGATGGTAAATATAACATATATTTCAGCAGCTTGCTGTGGAGGGGATGGTACTCAATCAGCTCTACTGGGATCTGATTGGTTTTAGCTCATCAAGAAAACAAGCTGTACAAACTGAGATGTTCAAGACCGTCTCTGAAGCTCAAATATCAGCTGTGAAGTTCTGTCTGAAAAACTATACACAGTACTTGGAGAAGGATGTGGAGGAGATCAGCAAAGCAATGAGTCCTGATAACAAAACCGCCATCGCTGATCAGGTGAAAACATTTCTGGACAAGAAGTACAACTGGTATAACTGGGTGGTGCTGGTGTACAACACAGACCAGAAGTCAAATTTCATCTTGTATAATATGAAGGAGTTCCATTCAGCTAAAGTCACTGTGGCTGTCAGCCCCACCCTGAAAGCAGACAAGTTATTAGAAGATCATCTGAAGGAGCTTGGCAATGACTGTTTTGTACGTAAACAATGTGATCAAGTGTCAGAGCTAGAAAAACAATGTGTCCGTTTCTTTGATGTGTCTGGGCAAAGATTACGTCTACGAATCACAGACTTTGTCAAAGTGACACATGTCACCTATTGGGGACGACTTTGCTCAGTTCCCAGAACCATTTCATACAGCTAAATGTCAGAGGGGTTCCAGTACATGGGGTGAACTTAGACATAAGATTTCAATGTACTTCTCCCAGAGCTTGAGTGTCTGCAGTCAGGGATGTGACAATGGAGGAAAGTGTGAGAGGCTGCTGGACTCCAATGATTGGCTGTGTGAGTGCCCAGATGGTTTCTATGGAGACAGATGTGAAAAGGAATTCGACATCAGGAACGACTCAGAGACCGATTTACAACATCCTGTGCCTGACATCAGCACCCTTGATGTCAAACTGGACAAGATGGAGTCCAAACTGCAGGAGATTCTCAACAAGCTTAATGAGCGATGTCCCCGTCAGTGATCAACTGAGGAGAGAATCAACAAGACAGATGTGAAGTCACAGAAGGTTTACAATCATCTGAAAACAACTAAAGTAAATTGATAATCAAAGAAATACTCAATACATCAGTTATCAATCACACATCCAGGACAGTTTGATCTGATCAGAGTTTGTTCATTCATCTTGTTCCCATTGGATAAATAACAGATGTATACAAGATGATCACTTTTTGCACAAAATTCAAATGGATTTTTTTTCTGGGGATGAGCGGACTTTTTAACTCAACTAGGAAAGTTAGAGTTTGTGTGGTCGTCAGGTTGTAAATGTGGAACCAGAGAAAGCTCAGACTCATCTGAAAATCAATAAGCGGATTAATAACTGAATAAAACATCAGTAAATCAGTTATAATTACAGTCAATCACAAATCATCATCATCATCATCATCATCATCATCATCTCTATGTGCTTCACCTCTTTGCTCTTGTCTGTGATTGTAAAAGAAGCAGATGTCATGTTATTAAAAATTCATCTCCAGCTTCATTCTGAGAGTTTTCATTGTTTCTGGTTGACTCTGAAGATAAAGTGAAGTTTGATTCAAACACATGAAAGAAGAAAAACTCTGACTCTGAAGTTTTATAATGAGTCATCCTGTCAGTTTTCAGCTCAGTGTTGTTGACTCACTCATATTCTCATTCATTTGGAAATAAAAGAGGAACATTCAGATGGTGGTTTTAATGGATCAGATAAATTAACTGAATCACTGTATAGCTCATAATGATTCTCCCAGTGTCATGGCAGAGATAGTTTTGGACTGTGTGGAGTCCTTCATCTGATCTTTATTTGCAGAAATAAAATCTTGTTAAAGTGTGACAGAGGAGAATCCTGCAGTGATCTCATTCACAGTTATAGACCTGATGTTTCCTTCTCATGTTCCTCCTGAAGAAGAAGATGGAGGTTGATTTTCTTTCTGTCCTCATCCACAGAACCTCTGGACTTTCATGTTGTTTTGAATTCATCAGAGAGAATCATGAGGTCTCTGTTATAGAGAGTCTGTATATTTGAATGGACAGGTTTAACATCAGTGTCTGTCCAGGAACACTGTGGACGACACTGTCACATGATTCAATGTGGACACTTATTGCACATTGACCTGTTTCAGTTATTTATTGGTCTTTCATTATGTTCATGGTGTGTGTGGACACAGATGATTTTCAGTTAAAACCTCAGTGAAGTCAGAGAAATTAGACACAGAATAATCACTGTGGAGAACTCTGGCTCCACCTGGTGGACAGCTGTAGAAGGATGTCTCAAAATATCTGTGGATAGAGACTCACTGCTCTTTTACAATATATGAAGAAAAATTGACATATTAAAAAAGAAATAACAAACAGGTAATCTGTATTGGAGTGGAGGAGAAGAAATGATTAGAAAATCTTAAAATGATTCCCTGATTATTTGTTCCAGTATGATATCATTCTCCTGAGTATTATTCCTCCTACAGACCCTGTCTCTTTTCTCTCTCTTCCTCTTTTGAGCTTTTTGATTTGTATTGAAGGAATCTGAAGGATTTTTCAGCCTGAATTTATTTTTGTGTGAGTTGGGAGTCTTGATTCATTGGTAAATGCACTTTATGGATATAAATTAATCTCAGTGACTCATCTTTTTACTATTCTTTCAAACTGTTGACAGGACACCTCCATCTGTAAACACAATCAGTTATTAGTCTTGGGGTTGTGTATTTTTGAGCCATGGAGTTTTAATCTTTTTTTTTTTTTTTAACTTGTCTAAAGCCCAGAAAAGTCATTTTCCTGTGACGACGTCAGGGCTGTGCTTGGTCAGGTCGTGTTTTGGAAACAGGGATCATTGTTCGGTTACAGCAGACGCAGCGTAGATGTGGAAGATTAAAGAGAAAACTGAAGAAATGACACAAAGGTGAGATTTCATTTTCACACACTCAGATATTTGGATTTTGTGGTTTTGTCTTTACTGATCACCTGTCAGACTTTGTTTTTGAATCATTATATTTCATAATTATTTCTTAATATGATGATCAGTGGTTTTCCTCTATTCCCCTGTAACAGTTCTCTTTAGGGTGTTGTAATTGACCTTATGTGTGAGAGAGAGAATACAGCACCTATAGAATATCTGCATCTTCTTCTTGTCTGTTATTACTGAAGCAGCTCTGTCTGTATGCAAATATGGAGGATAGAGGAGCCCTGGAGGGGGTGGGTATTAAAATATGTGAACACATTAGTTTAAAATTATTGGAATATATAATTTATATTATTTTATAATTGTATAATTATAATTTTAACATATGATTTTATTGATTGGTTTGTTAAACCAGAGCTGTATGAATTTCTTCTTTCCAAAACAGTAGAACTTAGTGACTGGTTGTGACAGAGGCTGAAGTGTGTTCTGTTTGTTTTCTGGCTGTTTGTGAGCAGTTTCAGCACTTTCTCTGTTTTGACAGTATCCACTGCATCAGCTGTTAGCAGCAGTGGCACATGAAGCAGTAAGCATGGTAATAGCTTATTAATAATGGTAAAGTTGGGTAGTAGCAGTTGTCGTTGTCTCCTGATGTTTGACTGGATGCAAACCACAGGCTCTGAGGACGCAGCAAAGTTCATGTGACTTTGACCCAGACAACAAGTTTAAACTGCAGCTCAGATAACGACAGAGCAACAGCAGATTGAATCTACAAGTAGCAGCAGCAGTAACAGTAGTAGTTGTTGTTTTCATCTCCTAATATTTCACTGAATGTAGTAGTACTTGCAGTAAACAAAGTAGTTGCAGGAATAATAGCAGCAGCAGCAGCAGCAGTAGTAGTAGTAGTAGCAGTAGTAGTAGTAGTAGCAGTAGTAGTAGTAGTACTGTAGTAGTAGTGGTGGTCTCCTGATGTTTGAGTGGATGCAAATGATGGAGCTGAGCTGAGCTGCTCAGCTGCACCATCAGCATCTCTCTGTGTGTTTAAGCAAACAGAACCTGCTGTCTATTCAAATACTGTTCCACCTGTCAGAGTTTCTAGTGTCCTTTCATTACTGGATGTTCTTTATCAGAGTGAATGTGACTGTGGATCCACAGGTCTGTTCCATCAGGACTCAATCTGTGTTCGTCTGTTTGATTCAACGGGAAGAACTTCTTCTGTCCTGTGTGATGGACGGTGGAGACAGACGTTGTATGGTGACAGAGTTGGTCAGGATCAACATGTGACACCATATCCATGACATTAGTGTTTAATCACATGACCAGCAGACTTTGGCTGACCAGAGGCGTCCATGTTTGTTTGGTTTTTCGGCCTCTTCTGTCTCATTAAGTGTTCAAGCTTTTAGACAAATCTGAGTTTCCCAGTCGTGATGAAGTTGACGAGTCCTCCAACTTAAACCACCATATACTTAGTTAGTTCCAACCCTCTGATACGAGCCACAGCAGTGCACCAGCTGCAGGTGTACTGGACCTTTGTCTTTGGTCTGCAGCTCTAACTCTGTGAAGGCTGCTGTCTGGTCTCTGGGTCGCAGCCAAAGACCCAACTCTGGTCACCGGTGATGACCCTGACATGAAGGGTGGGTTGTCCTGGGCCTGTTGATGGAGATCATCACAAACAGAGACACTGTGCTGTGTTAGGAGCCTGACACCTACAGTTATACAGATTACTGATTACTGATCACCTTTGCACCAGTAACAGACAGAGATATCATGTTTTCAGGAGGTCTGTCTGTCCTGTTCTCATGGACAAAATATCTCCGTAACATCTTGAGAGAATTTCCTATAATTTGACACAAACGTTCACTTGGTCTCAGAGATGAACGGATTAGATTTTGGTCAAAGGTGGAAGGTCATAACTAATGTACTGATTATGACTAATTTCTGCCAGAAGCCTAAGAGGTTAAAGTTATGAAGTGATGATATTTTCTATCCAAAAGGTCAAAGGTTAGCTTCAGTGTGACATCATAACATTTCTGTCCATTATTCAACACCATACCTCAGGAACAGAAGGGGAGACTGTGACCATATTTCCTGAAACTTGACTGGTTTATGGAGGCGTATCACCCACCAGACCCTGATTCTGATTCTCTTTGTCCTGTTGAACTAAGTGCAGGTTCAGACTCTGTCGACATTAGTGTGTATACTCAGTGTATAAGAGAGAGAAGAAGGGAGGTAAACCACCGTCTCATGGCTACAATTCACATCTGCCATCTTCTGCACGTGGTGTTTTCTAACAGGTAAAGACGAGGTGGTTCAGACCTTTGAACAGAGTCTCTTTGTGGTTTTGGTCTGTTCAGATAAGTCATCTAAGCAGTCGTCTTTCTGTCCTTTCTCCATATAAGGTAAACCTCTGTGCCTCCAGCTCCACCTGCTCCAAAGTGGATGAGAATCATGTGGTTGAAGGGAAGGTGTGGTCAGTCAGCCTCCGATAAGAATGACTGGTTGTGCTGTGTGGAGCTCAGAGATCAACAGCCTTCAGACTGTGGTCACAGACCATCATTCAACAACCATCCAGACTACCTGCTGATCAGCTCCACCAGCCACACCTTTCTGGACCAGTATCCAGCTCTCCAAGCCTCTTCTCAGGTCTGAGTCTTTTTATTTATCTAACAGGGATCGTACAGTCAAACGTAGTTACATACAGATAATGTACAGAGGTCCAGGTTTATGATACCTTCAGTATCACTGTTTTTTCAAACCTGCTCTATAGAAAATCAATAGGCTGCAGTACAATCTGTTAATGGTTCAGTCAAACTGAGAATATGTTTGTCTTACATCCTACAAAGGTTGTTAAGGCTGTGAATAATAATTTTAAACATATGAGAATCCAAACATATTTTACAGGCCTAATTTTTGGGACCTGAACATTAAAGATTCAAACTCTGATAAAAACCTGAGACAGTGCTGAAATCACTTTCCTGGATTCTGTCTGGTTTGACACAGAATGACTGCATTGTTTCACTTGTGTAGTGGAAACTTCAGGTTTTTTGATTCTGGTTTTCCATGACTGAGTCTTTGACTGACAAACATGACTGACCACAGGTTGTTCTTCTTTTACCACTGTTGCCCCTCTGTTCATGACTCTTTTGTTCTGAGATCTGGGAAAATATTAAATACTGTTGAATGAGAACTTGATATAAAAATGCTGCATTTCACTGGTCTCTGATCCTTTAAGGTTTGTTTGCATAAGACAGAAACTAAAACCTGATCTTTGTTTGATCATTTTAAATCAATAGAATATTAATGTTGGTTATAGTTAGAGAAACATTTGTCATCACCTGCTTCATACAGTCAGTTTACAGAGAAAAGATGTAACACACCAGTGAAGTCAGTATAATGAGGCTGTGATGTTATTAACCTGTCCAGGCTCTGTCCACAGTCATGAACTGTGTCATTACTTCACAGTGTTCATCCAATGATGTGAAAATGTTCCATATTTAAATGTTAATGTTTTTCTCACAAAAATATTTTCCACAGTTGTTTCTACAACACATCAATTAAACTTTGTTCTGAAAATGTTGTTTTGATAAAGTTCAAAAATCTTTTCTAACCAAATATTACCAAAGATTATTGATGATGTTCAGGTTAGTTTCTCCCTCCCCTCCCTCTCCCCATCTCTCTCTCTAAATTATAGGTGAGGTATGGGAAGGCTCAGACAATAAAAACACTTGAATGGCCATGGTTCAGTTGATAAAGGGACAAATGTTCCTGCAGGTCTGTGATGGGATGTGAACTCTGGTCTCTGGTATGAAGGTCAGACATACACATCCATCAAAGGACATGATGAACTTAATGAACTGTCCAATGTGGGCTTCATTAGCAGGATACTGAGCTGGTTTTATGGCCCAGTTTCACAAATTTGCCCTGGACAGAATCACAGTCTGTGCACCAAACAAAACTCTCCGTTTGAATAAGGAAAACTTCTAGAAAACAGCAGGTTGTGAAGGGAGGGTGAGTTACTCTTCAATGTACAGCATTAAGGAAAATATCCCATGTTATGTTATCTGTGTTGCAGTCATGGCATCTCCACGGTGGTCTAACTCCATGCTGTTGGCTTCACTGATCCTTCTTCTTTACTGGACGACCTCCTCTGCTCAGTCACATGACTCCACCTCCACCGACCTCTCAGCCCTCGACAGGTTCAAGAGAATCTTGCCTGAAGACACCAAAGACAAAACAGAAAAAGGCCTAAATGTTGTAACACAGTCTCTAAGTGTAATGAAAGATGTGGTGGATTACATTGGAACTGAAAATATAGCAGGTGTGTTGAAGGGGATCTCTGGCTTTGCCAGCTTGGCGCCTGGCATCGGAACTCTGGTCTCTTCAATCATTGTCTTGGTCTTGGTTTTTATTCCTCAGCGTGACCCGTTGAGTGAAGGGTTTGCTGAGGTGAACAGGAAACTGGACCTTCTTTCCATCCAGATCTCCAACCTGGCAACAGATGTAGAATGGTTCAGCTACGCCAGCGTCTATTCTCAAGATGAGGTCCGCATCCTCAACGCCTGGAAGAAGTTAACAGAGTTCCGTGAAAACAGTGGGTTGGTAAAAACTGCTGAAGACAAACTCCGACTGGCAGAGATATTCACCAACTACTATGAGAACACAGCAGTTGAGGCCAGTGTAGCCAACCTCTACCATTACCTGACAGTCAGCAGCACGTCTCTGAGTGGAAACCTCAACGACCTGCTAAGGAAGAAGTTTAAATGTAGCATCAGTGAGATCGGTAAATATAACATATATTTTAGCAGCTTGCTGTGGAGGGGGATGGTACTCAACCAGCTCTACTGGAATCTGGTTGGTTTTAACCCATCAGGCAAAGAAGCTGAACAAACCCAGATGTTCAAGACCGTCTCCAAGGCTCAGATATCAGCTGTGAAGTTCTGCCTGGACAATTATAATAAATATATGAAGGATGATGTGGAGGATATCGCCAAAGTACTGAATCCTGACAACAAACAAGCCATCGCCGATCAGGTGAAAAAGGCTCTGGACAAGAAGTACAACTGGTATAACTGGGTGGTGCTGGTGCACCAAACAGGCCCCACAAAAAGTCACACCTTTTATAATATGGAGAATATCCCTGTTGGTAAAATCACTGTGGCTGTGGGCTACACTCAGAAAGCTAACATAGAAAAAAAAGAGGAAGTAATAAAAGAGTTGAGTTCTTGTTACAAGCAACCACAAACAAAACAAATGGGCAAGGTGGTAGGCGAGACATCTTGTGATGATATCACACAGCAGGAGATACCACGGTGCAGTCGAAAGGTTTCTGGTGTTTTTGTGAGAGAGTTAGTTAAAGTGATGCATGCCAGCTTTAAAGGAGAAACAAAGACAATTGCCAAAGTCCCAGTCGCCCTGCAGATTTCTCCTTGTTTTACAGGCAGCACTCCAAAAAAACAAGATGGCGAGCTCCACATCTATTACTCCAGAACCTTAACCCTCTGTGCTCCTAATCCCTGTAAGAACAAAGGAAAGTGTGAGAGGCTGCTGGACTCCAATGAATGGCTGTGTAACTGCCCAGATGGTTTCTATGGAGACAAATGTGAAAAAATATTCAAAATCAGCAAGACTCCAGTGGCTGATAAATTCCAGTCTGTGCCTGACATCAGCACCATTGACAACAAACTGAATAAGATGGAGTCCAGACTGGACACGATGGAGTCCAAACTTGACAAGACTATCAAAGTGCAAAATCCCCATCAGAGGAAGAATTCTGAACCAAATTGATACAAACTCAAAAACCAACCACCCATCAAGTGATTGAGCATCTGACAACAGCACTAAACAGTCCAAATATTATCTCCTGCCAACCTGCAAATGAAGATGGAAGCAACTGAACCTCTGAGCTGAAAATCTGAGACTTCCTTTTAACCTTGTGAGCACACGTTACATTTCTTGTACAAAGATCCAGATGTTGTGAACACAACTTGTTTAACAAAATCCAAATTTTGCTTACAAAAATTCATCTTTTCAAAACAACATGTTTTGTATGAACATGATCAATATTATGCACAACGATCTCATGCAAATATCCTTTATAAAATCAATTTAAACTGCAACAAGTGATTATCTTGGATCCATATGTTGTGAGTTGTTTTGAGAATCGTCCAGTTAAATCTTTGCAGCTGCAACACAACAACATGAGGAATGATGTGCTGTGTGTTCAGACAGTTCAGCCAAAGGAAGAACTTATTACTCAGTGTGGTGATGATGTTAGATTGTTTACATGTTTCACCCTCAGGAGTTTAAAAAAGACGGTAAATAAGGATCAGCTCTGACTTTACAAAACATCAAATTACTAAACTAGAATTGTTGCAAAGTTAACAAACCTTAAAATAACCTGTCCTCATTGGATAAATAACACATGTATACAAGATAATCACTTTAACACAAAAATCAAATGGATTTTTTTGGGGGGCATGAGCAGACTCTAACTTTTTAACTCAGCTGGGAAAGTTAGAGTTTGTGTGGTCGTCAGGTTGTAAATGTGGAACCAGAGGAAGCTCAGACTCATCTGAAAATCAATACACTGGATTAATAACTGAATAAAACATCAATAAATGAGTTATGATTACAGTCAATCACAAATCATCATCATCATCATCTCTATGTGCTTCACCTCTTTGCTCTTGTCTGTGATTGTAAAAGAAGTCAAATGTCATGTTATTAAAAATCATCTCCAGCTTCATTCTGAGAGTTTTCATTGTTTCTGTTTGACTCTTCCTGTGATTTTTTATCAAGATACTTTTCTGTTAAACTTGAGGAAGTTATTATCTCTGACCTCTGACCCTTAGCATTTAAGACTATCATGACCTGGATGACTGAGAACCTTCACAGACAAATCCTACATATAATTAACATATGTTTTTAATGAAACCTTAAATAAAAACCAGGGGCCAGATATGTTATCACTGGAAGCTAATGTTTTCTAACATCCACAGAACCTCTGGACTCTAATGTTGTTTCAGCAGAGAAAATCATGAGGTCTCTGTTACAGAGAGTCTGTATATTGGACAATTTAATCAGAATCAGAATCAGAATCCTTTATCCAATTGTTGGATTGCAGTGCCCCATTTCATAGTACAGATACATAAAGGGGAAAGTAACATAACAAAGACACAAATAAAATAAAATAGTAATGAAACCCAATCCACAAAAAATAGTAATAATAATAATAATAATAATAATAATAATAATAATAATAATAATAATAATATAAAATAAAAGATAAAAAGTAGAAATACAAAAATAGAAAATCAAGAAGAAAATGAAGAAATCTACCACTTCAAAATGGACACTATGTACATTGTTAATATTTACAGACATTTAAATTGTTAACATTAAATTGTTCAGATAAAAAATATATACAGAGTGGGAGGATATTTTGTGTATTGCACATATAACAAGAGAACAGCTCCCTAAGATGGACTGCATCTTAGAGGGAGGAGTTAAACAGGTTGATAGCCACCGGCAGGAACGATTTCCTGTGCCGCTCAGTGGTGCATTGTGGGGGGATGAGTCTTTGACTGAATGTGCTTCTTCTGCTAACCAGCACGTCATCGAGAGGGTGGGAAGAGTTGTCCAATATAGGCCTAATCTTAGACAACATTCTCCTCTCTGACACTGCTGTCAGAGAGTCCAGATCCCCTCCCACAGCGTGGCTTTGTGGATTAGCTTATTCAGTTTGTTTGCGTCTTTCACTTTCAGTCTGCTGCCCCAGCACACAACAGCATAAAGGATGGCACTGGCCACCACTGACTCAAAAAATATCCGCAGCATAGTCTGGTAGATGTTGAAGGACCTCAGCAACCTCAGAAAGTTTGGTCCAGTCCAGTTTATTATCCAAGTACACCCCTAAGTACCTGTAATCCTCAACCATATCCACACTGACCCCACCGATGGAAACAGGGGACACTGGAGCCCTAGTTCTCCTCATGTCCACCACCAGTTCCTTGGTCTTTGCCACGTTGAGCTGCAGATGGTTCTGCTCACACCAAGTGACAAAGTTGTCCACCACAGCCCTGTACTCAGTGTCAGTCTCAGTTTAACAACAGTGTCTGTCCAGGAACACTGTGGACGACACTGTCACATGATGCAATGTGGACACTTATTGCACATTGACCTGTTTCAGTTATCAGTCTTTCATTTTGTTCATGTGTGTGTGGACACAGATGATTTTCAGTTAAAACCTCAGCGAAGTCAGAGAAATTAGACCCAGAATAATCACTGTGGAGAACTCTGGCTCCACCTGGTGGACAGCTGTAGAAGGACGAGGATGAGAGTTAACAGACTCAGTAAACCAGCTCTGAAGGACTTGGCTCCATCTAGTGGACATTCTTAGAATAACCACCAGTTTCTAAAAATGGTCTTTGTATTCCAGGTTGTTTTTAGCTGTCAGGTTACAGGCTGATCTGGGATCTGGGGAGTTTAGAGGCCAGGTCAACACCTCTGGCTCTTTGTCATGTTCTGGGAGACATTTCTGAGCAGTTTATGTGGTGGGTGGGAGCATTGTCCTGGGGTTCAGGTTAGGGGAGGACCCTGACATTGGGGAGTATTGTTGCCATGGGGGTGTGCTTGGTCTACAACAATGTTTAGGTGGGTTGTATGTGTCAAAGTGATGAATGTTTAAGGTAAGGTAACCTCTCTGACAAATCACTAATTTAATTGTCTGAATTAAATTAAATGTATAAATATTAACTCATATTTTAAGTTTGTTGTTTAGATTCTCTCATTTATTTTGGATGCTGTTCACACTGATTTTTTTTTCATTGTTATTCACTGATTGTGATCATTTCTTTACTCAGCTTCAGTTTAGTATCAAACTTTGCTAGATTCTGTGTTTTCAGTGATGGTTTTCAGCTTTAACACCATAACTGCAGCATCACTTCTGTTTCTTACAATGAACCACAGAAGCAGAAGTTAGGCTGCAGGTTATCATGTCTCCAAAGCTCAATATCTCCTTTTTCTGGCCTTATCTACAGTGTGAGCTGTTCCTTCTCTCTCTCTCTCTTTTTTTTTTTTTTTACAATAATGTTGATTCACAATGACAGATTCTTAAGTGGAAAAAGACAATGTTGAGGTCATGTCATCTAAAGAGACAAATTTGGTCTAAATATGATTCACAATAAGTTTAGTGACGTGTCACCAGTTTCCAGTGTTGGGGTCTTGGTTGACACCTTGCCTCTCCCTGTGTCAGTTCCTGTGACAGCTGGCCTGGCCGATGTCTCACCTGTTTCAGTATCTGGGGTCCCAGTCAAAGTCCTGTCTATTCCTGAGTTTACTGTCCAGGCTGATGTCTCGTCTGTTCTTGTGTCAGGGTTTCCAGCTGATATCTAATCAGTGTTTGAGGTTGTGTCTCAGTTGGCTGACACAGAGTCTACTCCTGGTTCCCAGTCAGCAGTCCGACTGATTCCAGTTCTCTTTCCCCTTTCATTGGTCTGGTCAACCCCAGATCCAGCTCTCCCACTGGTGGTCCAACTAACTCCAGCTCCTCTTGTGGGTCCAGCTGACACCAGCTCCATTTCTCCCATCAGTTGAAGCCTCAGCCGACTCCTGTCCCTCCTCTCCTGTCGATGGCTCAGATGACTCCTGCTCTGTCTCCAGACGGGACCCAGTGTTGCCCTCCTATTCGGCCTCCAGAGGGGAATGGTTGTCTCATTTTACACTGCTGTATTTGTATGTTTATTTGAGAAAAGAATCTTAGTAGTTCTTCCACCACTGATCTTGCTGAGGACCAGGGGGATAGGGGATGGAGTGGTTACCTTCAGTGATGGTGTTTCAGGGCCAAGGAGCAGTGCAACAGGCACCACAGCCTTTTTCTTGATGGAACTAAGATATTATAAAGGTGAAACTTGTGTTAACAGGAGCAACAAAACTTTAAAGGAGAGGAAGAAATTTTTAAAAAACATATAACAATATAATGCAGGTGGTACAGAGACGAGTCCACACACAGCCAGAGTCATAAAGAACTATCTTCAGAGACCAGGAGAACTAGGAGTCCTGCAGGACATGGTCTGGCCATGGTCAAATTAGGCTGCAGGTTTTTGTTGTTTCAGTCAAAGCTTTTGTTCGTTCAGTGATTGTTCTTGCTATTTTATTGATGGATTTTGTGTTTTCTGCTGTGGTTTTTTACACTCAACACCATAACTGCAGCATCACGTCTGTTTCTTACAGTGAACCACAGAAACAGAAGTTGGGCTGCAGGTTATCATGTCTCCAAACCTCAACATCTCCTTTTTCTGGCCTTATCTACAGTGTGAGCTGCTCCTTCTCTCTCTCTCTTTTTTGGACAATAATGTTGATTCACAATGACAGATTCTTAAGTCGAAAAGGACAATGTTTGGAGTAATTCAGTAATGTAATTTGGCGCCTCAGCCTGTAAGGTCTAAAGAGAGACAAATTTCATCTAAATATATTTTATACCTGGTCTGGGCTCAAATATCTTTATGGAAATATTTCTCTTGGTGTAGTTTATTCTCTCAACAGACAACAGATCACAAGACCAAAGGTCTTTTTCACAAATTACAGATAAATGAAACACCTACATATATTTATACACACACATTTTCTAATCTCCAAAAGGTTAGAATACATCCTCTAAGCAGAGCTACTTCTTTACGCAACAATGACTCAGTATTGGAAAGTGACAAGACAAGACGAGCCGGGGCTAGCTGTTTAGCATGCTAACTTCAGGAGGAGAACACTTTTTTATTTTGAACTGGATAGTCAATAGGAAGCCTCAATACACACTCCCGCCCACCTCCTTATTAGTATTTGGTGCAACCTGTGTGTAACACTAATAAATGTTTTAAATGTTGTAATATCATGGGTTGAGCTGGATCATGGGAGCAGCAGGAGACTCTACAGCTCTGGAGGCAGAACCCTGCAGTAAGAGACAGTAGCAGAGAGAGAGAAGCACAGCCTGGGCACTAATGTGTTTGAGAGAAGAAACACAATAAATAAATATAGTTATTAAATAAATAATTTAATAACTACTAAGCTTAACTGATGCATTGAGACTGACCCAACCTGCCGAAGGAAAAATGGTATCCTGAAATAGGAATCAGAATATGCTAGTTGAAAGTTAAGGCATAAAGATGAGTTTTTAGTTTGGATTTAAAAGCCTGAACTGACTCAGCATGTCTAATATCAATAGGGAGGTTGTTCCAGAGGAAGGGGGCCGATAGGAGAAGGCCCTGCAGCCTGCTGACTTCTTTTTAATTCTGGGGACAGACAGCAGCCCTGCACTCTGTGAACACAGAACATGGGAGGGAATATAAGGGTTAAGAAGATCAGACAGGTATGAGGGGGCTAACCCATTTAGAATTTTCTAAGTCATTAAGAGAACTTTAAAGTCTGATCTAACATGAACAGGGAGCCAATGAAGGGAGGCTAAAACCAGAGCAATGTGGTCAAACCTTCTCGATTTGGTTAGCATTCTAGCTGCAGCATTCTGAACCATTTGTAGACTTTTAGTGCTAGCACGTCCAAGCTTTGGTTAACCTGCCGAGGGCCAGTACACCCTGTGTTGGTGAGCCTCATCCTATTACCTGTGGGTCGGGTCTGAAAGGGTTAAACTGTAAACTGTAAAACTAAATCAAGGACACAGATCAGCCACAACATTAAAACCATGGGCCTGATACTGTCAAAGTTCAAAGGTCATCTTCACTGTGACATCATGTTCAGCAAAAACACCTTTCTGGTCCATTATTCAACACCAAAACTCAGGAACAGAGGGGGACACTGTGACCATATTTCCTGAAACTTGAAACTTGTTTCCTTTGTGGTTTTGGTCTGTTCAGATAAAGCAGTCGTCTTTCTGTCTTTTCTCCATATAAGGTAACCTCTGTGCCTCCAGCTCCACCTGCTCCAAAGTGGATGAGAATCATGTGGTTGAAGGGAAGGTGTGGTCAGTCAGCCTCCTATAAGAATGACTGGTTGTGCTGTGTGGAGCTCAGAGATCAACAGCCTCCAGACTGTGGTCACAGACCATCATTCAACAACCATCCAGACTACCTGCTGATCAGCTCCACCAGCCACACCTTTCTGGACCAGTATCCAGCTCTCCAAGCCTCTTCCCAGGTCTGAGTCTTTTTATTTATCTAACAGGGATCGTACAGTTAAACATAGTTACATACAGATGATCACTGCAGCAGATGTCATGTCCATAGGTCTAATTCAGTATCACTCTTTTAGGAATTTTGCATTTTTTTCCCCAAACCTGTGACCCTACAGAAAATCAATAGGCTGCAGTACAATCTGTTAATGGTTCAGTCAAACTGAGAATATGTTTGTCTTCGATCCTACAAAGTTTGCTGAGGTGAGGAATAATGCTTTTAAACATATTAATGTATAAATATGGCTTCACAGAGAAGAATTTTTTGAGAGTGTAAAAATGACCAAAAACTGGTAAAACTGGTTTGACACACAATAATCTCATTGTTTCACTTGTGTAGAGGTTGCGATTGTGTTTTTAATTCTGATTCCGGTGTTCATTGGTTTCCGATCCTCTGAAATTTGTTTGTGTGATGATATTAAAAGTCACTATGATGACATCATGAAGTTGTGGGTTAACCTGTCCAGTCTTTGCCCAAATTACTACATTTAAACAACACTGTGTTTCAGATATCTTTCAGATAGGTTCATCTACTCTGAGAGTTGAAATAACAAACATCATTGGAGGTTGATTATATTAGGTTTAACCCTGTAAATAATAATGACGGACTGCCCTTTATTATTTATTTTATTGGCTTTAGACATTGAGCCTTTTGGTGCTGCTTTCAGCTCCAACACTATATGCAGATGATCTTTTAATATATTAAAATTAGACCTGTCCATTTTCTCCTTTTAAAGATACTGAGTGACTTTAACAAACTGTCTGGATACACAGTTATGTATATAGAAAATTATGTAAGTTACATGGCCTCTGTGATGGGATGTGAACTCTGGTCTCTGGTATGAAGGTCAGACATACACATCCATCAAAGGACATGATGTAAATCTTAATGAACTGTCCAATGTGGGCTTCATTAGCAGGATACTGAGCTGGTTTTATGGCCCAGTTTCACAAATTTGCCCTGGACAGAATCACAGTCTCTGCACCAAACAAAACTCTCT
>NW_026117374.1:0-20903 GCF_001640805.2 Lates calcarifer | reverse complement strand
CCTGATGAAACCAACAGAGGATATACGCACTGCATTTCTCTTTGACATACATGGAAAAGCCACCTCTGTGTGAAGACTTTCCAGCTTCAGAGTATTGTGCTGCTCTTTCGAGGAAGATTGGTAGTGAAATGTCTGACTTACCCCAGAGATGTTGAATACTTTGAGGTCAGAGTATTTAGCACGTGTGGAAAATGGACCCAAGTTTTTCTCAAGCCACTGGGCATCACTCTGAATTCCCTGCCTGCAAACTAAGGGCCCGTAGATGGACGTTAGCCATACCATTTAGCGAGCATTATTTTAAAATGAATACACATAAAATGAGACAAGCGCCAGTTTTCCTCTCAGTGCCATTTTAGCAAATTCTCACACAAGCAACCGCATGGCGGAGTTTACTGCGTTGGCCTTACCTGGCGTGTTGATGACACTGACAGATTTTTTCAGGTAGCCCACCATTACATCTGTGATTTCTTCTTGTCCCTGCGAGGATATTGAAGGGAAAGCTTTGGCCATCCCGCTCACACTGCAAAGGGCCAGAGAAAACATTTGTACGCAGTTCCTCATTAGTCATTTTGTACTTTGGTGCGATGCAATCCTGCTTGTTTGTAAAATGTTACTTACACAACATGGTAGTTTGTGCAGTTTATATCTGAGGTAGCATTCTGAGCATCACTGCGCTGAAACTTGGGAGCAGAGTAACCAGCTTCACGTGGAACCAAGCGAACCAGTCGTCTGTCTTGAACTTGGGGAAATGGGGAGCGATGATGCTGAAGGTCCTGTTCATTAGGTGATCTCTCACAGCAGGTTGGAAATCAGGGGTCCTGTCAAATGACAACACAGGAAGACTTAAACACCACACCAGTTTACATGCTGCAAGTACTCCTCACAGGAGACTAGATGGATGTAAGTAAATGTTTGTGTGAATGAGTCCCCAACAACTGCTGTAGAGGCGTTGATCCATATCTAAAAGCCCAGGATTGTCCTTCTTGCCCCAGTGGTCAAATGTAGCCTACCTTTCCATTTGCTGTCAGCTCTTCCAGGAATTCATCCACATTTTCCAGAGCATTGCCCTCCTCAAGTCGCTCAAACACGTGGTCGATTTGGTCTGTGTCATTCAAGGCCCCTGAGCTCAGTGTCAGCTGTGCCACCTGAGCAGGAGTGAGCACTGACAACGCTTCCGCCTGCCAAAGGAAATCAATATGACATCAAACAGCAGTGATTGCAAAACCATGGCTAAGAGGGCTCCAGTTTGGGAGGGGAAGAATATTACAACTGCAGTTGCACTCACACTTGAAAAGTTGGGATTGAGGGCTTGCAAATCGCGGAGTGTTGCAAAACCAGAGTAGGCGCCAAAGTTTGGCCTCCAGCCACTGTTTACTGCCTCTGACGCGCACACAGCCAGGATCTGCAAAGACGATAGAAACAAAGGCGTTGGCAAGGTACTACCACTACATACCACCGAGACTTTACCAAATTGAGCTTGAGCTCCTGCCTTTACCTGATGAGTCATTTCTTGAGAGGAATGGTTTGATGAAATAAGTCAAGACTGTTTGTTGTCTTTCTCTGTCCATGAATGGCGCCTGGCTGCTGAAGGCCTTGATGCTGAAATTTGAGAGTGTGCTTTTAACATCTCAGCAAGTAGAGAACTGCAGGTGCCCCTGCAGTCTGGTTCACAGTGGAGCAATATATCACACATTTGCTTACACAGTGCGGTAGGTATCGCAGCTGAAGTTCTTGGAGCTCAGGCAGAATAGGAAGTTGGGCGACGAAGAGGCCAAAAACGGACGGATGTTTGTCATGAACCAGCTGCTGACAAAGCTAACGCTCTGCAGCTGTGCCTGGCTGAAGCTGGCAATTCTCACCTGTCCAAGAGCCTCGAGAGCATGCGACAGGGACGGGTTGCTGTTGTTGGGGGCCTAGGATTGGAAAAGTCATTTTGGTTTTTACACAGAATCCACACAGGGAAACACAGTTTTGGTGAAATTGTGGGATTGGATTTACCATGGTGGCAAATGACTCCAGAGCCTGGTCTAGTGCAGACGAAGCTTTTTGGAAGAGAAGCGTCCACACCTCTACCGGGTATGTCGTCTGGCTCTCCAGTGAGCATTTCATCAGTGTTTGCCAAGTTGTCAGCTGTGAGATGTGTGGCCTTAGAAAGAAAGCAGACAGGAAATTAAGCAGAGGCTCTCAGAGTTTACAGAGATTTGTCTCAGGATGGCAATGTAGCAAAAGCCAAATCTTCTTTCTCTGGGATTCACAGCTATTCAAAAAACAGTCCTACCGAGGAACAGGCGTGCGCAGTGATGGTAAAATTGCACAGGGCTTCAGAGGAAATGCCCATAGACACAGTTTGTTGGAGTTGTGATCTGAGGAAAAAGGAAAAAGAAAATCATTCTCAACTTGGGTAGTCCTTAGGTAACTTTACCTAGGCAAACTCTGCACTGGACAAGACTGGAATTCACCTACCCGTCGACCGCAGCACAGCACAGACGAGGTCCTCTGTGAAAAGACAATATTCCAATATCAGACATTGAACCTTCACAATGCGATTTTGTCATCACACTTGAAACGTCTGCTACTTTACAAACTTACCATCGACCAGGGTCTCCTTGCACTGCAGACAAGCAAAGCGTAAGTGTTAGTCTCGTGACAAAAGCCTCTTAGAGTATTTTGACGTGGCCTTCTTAACAAAATCAATGTGCCAAACTTGTGCCTAGTAAATTTCCATCAAATGTTGTTTTTTAATCTACGTAATACTCCCAAGGAAATGAACTCACCTTGAAGGAATCTCTAAACGAGCAATCTGTTTGAGAGAAAAATGAAATGAAGGCATGGCATCAATACAGCTATCATCATAGCAGTGGTAATTGGCTTATCTGAAAAATGATGTCAACGTACGTGCGAATGTCTCCTTGAGTGACTCTCTGCTTGATCTCACACCCCGTGAAAGCAGCAGTGGCAGGATTTTCAAACTTTGCTCGAGGCCAGTGAGTCTGAGGGAAGAAAACACACATTTTTGTGACTTGTCTGAAGCCACACTTTGACATCGTGCAAAATCCAAAGTGTCTGACTTTGGACTTGAGAAATATGATTTCGTACATGGCTGCGTAGGATGCACAACTGATGTTACTGGGGATCACCGCCAAGCTGCCAGGATGGAGGCTGGCCATCACAGTGACCAAATAGACCTGGAACCACAGCTTATAGTCTTCAGGCCCAAAGTCTTCAAATTCAGAGCAAGGGCTGTCAAGGTCAGGTTCAAGATGATGTCTCGTACAGCTGGATTTTCCACGATGGTGATGTTTCTCTGGAGATGAAAGGATTCACGTTTCAGCTGAAGAGGACTTTTTGCCTTTCTTAACCCAGGACAAGTTTTACATGACCTGCTTGTCAAGCAACTTTGTGGGAAAATATGGCAATCTTAAGGTCAAGCATTCACCTGCTTGTTGATGTCACTGTAAGCCTGGAAAAACTGACTGAGCTGCTCAGTATCAGGGGACTCTGTCAAGCTTGTGAACACCTCTCTTACGATGTCTCATTCTCCAAAGCGTTACTGTCTGGATCCAGGATCAGCTCAGCTTTCTGCTTTGGTGAGAGGTTTTCCACAACTGCCACCTGATGAAACCAACAGAGGATATACGCACTGCATTTCTCTTTGACATACATGGAAAAGCCACCTCTGTGTGAAGACTTTCCAGCTTCAGAGTATTGTGCTGCTCTTTTCGAGGAAGATTGGTAGTGAAATGTCTGACTTACCCCAGAGATGTTGAATACTTTGAGGTCAGAGTATTTAGCACGTGTGGAAAATGGACCCAAGTTTTTCTCAAGCCACTGGGCATCACTCTGAATTCCCTGCCTGCAAACTAAGGGCCCGTAGATGGACGTTAGCAAACATACCATTTAGCGAGCATTATTTTAGAATGAATACACATAAAATGAGACAAGCGCCAGTTTTCCTCTCAGTGCCATTTAGGCAAATTCTCACACAAGCAACCGCATGGCGGAGTTTACTGCGTTGGCCTTACCTGGCGTGTTGATGACACTGACAGATTTTTTCAGGTAGCCCACCATTACATCTGTGATTTCTTCTTGTCCCTGCGAGGATATTGAAGGGAAAGCTTTGGCCATCCCGCTCACACTGCAAAGGGCCAGAGAAAACATTTGTACGCAGTTCCTCATTAGTCATTTTGTACTTTGGTGCGATGCAATCCTGCTTGTTTGTAAAATGTTACTTACACAACATGGTAGTTTGTGCAGTTTATATCTGAGGTAGCATTCTTGAGCATCACTGCGCTGAAACTTGGGAGCAGAGTAACCAGCTTCACGTGGAACCAAGCGAAACCAGTCGTCTGTCTTGAACTTGGGGGAAATGGGGAGCGATGATGCTGAAGGTCCTGTTCATTAGGTGATCTCTCACAGCAGGTTGGAATCAGGGTCCTGTCAAATGACAACACAGGAAGACTTAAACACCACACAGTTTACATGCTGCAAGTACTCCTCACAGGAGACTAGATGGGATGTAAGTAAATGTTTGATGTGAATGAGTCCCCAACAACTGCTGTAGAGGCGTTGATCCATATCTAAAAGCCCAGGATTGTCCTTCTTGCCCCAGTGTCAAATGTAGCCTACCTTTCCATTTGCTGTCAGCTCTTCCAGGAATTCATCCACATTTTCCAGAGCATTGCCCTCCTCAAGTCGCTCAAACACGTGGTCGATTTGGTCTGTGTCATTCAAGGCCCCTGAGCTCAGTGTCAGCCTGTGCCACCTGAGCAGGAGTGAGCACTGACAACGCTTCCGCCTGCCAAAGGAAATCAATATGAAATCAAACAGCAGTGATTGCCAAAACCATGGCTAAGAGGCTCCCAGTTTGGGAGGGGAAAGAATATTACAACTGCAGTTGCCACTCACACTTGAAAAGTTGGGATTTGAGGGCTTGCAAATCGCGGAGTGTTGCAAACCAGAGTAGGCGCAAAGTTTTGCCTCCAGCCACTGTTTACTGCCTCTGACGGATGAGACACAGCCAGGATCTGCAAAGACGATAGAAACAAAGCGTTGGCAAGGTACTACCACTACATACCACCGAGACTTTACCAAATTGAGCTTGAGCTCCTGCCTTTACCTGATGAGTCATTTCTTGAGAGGAATGGTTTGATGAAATAAGTCAAGACTGTTTGTTGTCTTTCTCTGTCCATGAATGGCGCCTGGCTGCTGAAGGGCCTTGATGCTGAAATTTGAGAGTGTGCTTTTAACATCTCAGCAAGTAGAGAACTGCAGGTGCCCCTGCAGTCTGGTTCACAGTTGGAGCAATATATCACACATTTGCTTACACAGTGCGGTAGGTATCGCAGCTGAAGTTCTTGGAGCTCAGGCCAGAATAGGAAGTTGGGCGACGAAGAGGCCAAAAAACGGACGGATGTTTGTCATGAACCAGCTGCTGACAAAGCTAACGCTCTGCAGCTGTGCCTGGCTGAAGCTGGCAATTCTCACCTGTCCAAGAGCCTCGAGAGCATGCGACAGGCGGGCGTTGCTGTTGTTGGGGGCCTAGGATTGGAAAAGTCATTTTGGTTTTTACACAGAATCCACACAGGGAAACACAGTTTTGGTGAAATTGTGGGATTGGATTTACCATGGTGGCAAAATGACTCCAGAGCCTGGTCTAGTGCAGACGAAGCTTTTTGGAAGAGAAGCGTCCACACCTCTACCGGGTATGTCGTCTGGCTCTCCATGTGAGCATTTCATCAGTGTTGGCCAAGTTGTCAGCTGTGGAGATGTGTGGCCTTAGAAAGAAAGCAGACAGGAAATTAAGCAGAGGCTCTTAGCAGAGTTTACAGAGATTTGTCTCAGGATGGCAATGTAGCAAAAGCCAAATCTTCTTTCTCTGGGATTCACAGCTATTCAAAAAACAGTCCTACCGAGGAACAGGCGTGCGCAGTGATGGTAAAATTGCACAGGGCTTCAGAGGAAATGCCCATAGACACAGTTTGTTGGAGTTGTGATCTGAGGAAAAGGAAAAAGAAAATCATTCTCAACTTGGGTAGTCCTTAGGTAACTTTACCTAGGCAACTCTGCACTGGACAAGACTGGAATTCACCTACCCGTCGACCGCAGCACAGACGAGGTCCTCTGTGAAAAGACAATATTCCATATCAGACATTGAACCTTCACAATGCGATTTTTGTCATCACACTTGAAACGTCTGCTACTTTACAAACTTACCATCGACCAGGGTCTCCTTGCACTGCAGACAAGCAAAGCGTAAGTGTTAGTCTCGTGACAAAAGCCTCTTAGAGTATTTTGACGTGGCCTTCTTAACAAAATCAATGTGCCAAACTTGTGCCTAGTAAATTTCCATCAAATGTTGTTTTTTAATCTACGTAATACTCCCAAGGAAATGAACTCACCTTGAAGGAATCTCTAAACGAGCATCTGTTTGAGAGAAAAATGAAATGAAGGCATGGCATCAATACAGCTATCATCATAGCAGTGGTAATTGGCTTATCTGAAAAATGATGTCAACGTACGTGCGAATGTCTCCTTGAGTGACTCTCTGCTTGATCTCACACCCCGTGAAAGCAGCAGTGGCAGGATTTTCAAACTTTGCTCGAGGCCAGTGGAGTCTGAGGGAAGAAAACACACATTTTTGTGACTTGTCTGAAGCCACACTTTGACATCGTGCAAAATCCAAAGTGTCTGACTTTGGACTTGAGAAATATGATTTCGTACATGGCTGCGTAGGATGCACAACTGATGTTACTGGGGATCACCGCCAAGCTGCCAGGATGGAGGCTGGCCATCACAGTGACCAAATAGACCTGGAACCACAGCTTATAGTCTTCAGGCCCAAAGTCTTCAAATTCAGGAGCAAGGGCTGTCCAAGGTCAGGTTCAAGATGATGTCTCGTACAGCTGGATTTTCCACGATGGTGATGTTTCTCTGGAGATGAAAGGATTCACGTTTCAGCTGAAGAGGACTTTTTGCCTTTCTTAACCCAGGACAAGTTTTTACATGACCTGCTTGTCAAGCAACTTTGTGGGAAAATATGGCAATCTTAAGGTCAAGCATTCACCTGCTTGTTGATGTCACTGTAAGCCTGGAAAAACTGACTGAGCTGCTCAGTATCAGGGACTCTGTCAAGCTTGTGAACACCTCTCTTACGATGGTCTCATTCTCCAAAGCGTTACTGTCTGGATCCAGGATCAGCTCAGCTTTCTGCTTTGGTGAGAGGTTTTCCACAACGCCACCTGATGAAACCAACAGAGGATATACGCACTGCATTTCTCTTTGACATACATGGAAAAGCCACCTCTGTGTGAAGACTTTCCAGCTTCAGAGTATTGTGCTGCTCTTTTCGAGGAAGATTGGTAGTGAAATGTCTGACTTACCCCAGAGATTGTTGAATACTTTGAGGTCAGAGTATTAGCACGTGTGGAAAATGGACCCAAGTTTTTCTCAAGCCACTGGGCATCACTCTGAATTCCCTGCCTGCAAACTAAGGCCCGTAGATGGACGTTAGCAAACATACCATTTAGCGAGCATTATTTTAGAATGAATACACATAAAATGAGACAAGCGCCAGTTTTCCTCTCAGTGCCATTTTAGCAAATTCTCACACAAGCAACCGCATGGCGGAGTTTACTGCGTTGGCCTTACCTGGCGTGTTGATGACACTGACAGATTTTTTCAGGTAGCCCACCATTACATCTGTGATTTCTTCTTGTCCCTGCGAGGATATTGAAGGGAAAGCTTTGGCCATCCCGCTCACACTGCAAAGGGCCAGAGAAAACATTTGTACGCAGTTCCTCATTAGTCATTTTGTACTTTGGTGCGATGCAATCCTGCTTGTTTGTAAAATGTTACTTACACAACATGGTAGTTTGTGCAGTTTATATCTGAGGTAGCATTCTTGAGCATCACTGCGCTGAAACTTGGGAGCAGAGTAACCAGCTTCACGTGGAACCAAGCGAACCAGTCGTCTGTCTTGAACTTGGGGAAATGGGGAGCGATGATGCTGAAGGTCCTGTTCATTAGGTGATCTCTCACAGCAGGTTGGAAATCAGGGTCCTGTCAAATGACAACACAGGAAGACTTAAACACCACACAGTTTACATGCTGCAAGTACTCCTCACAGGAGACTAGATGGGATGTAAGTAAATGTTGATGTGAATGAGTCCCCAACAACTGCTGTAGAGGCGTTGATCCATATCTAAAAGCCCAGGATTGTCCTTCTTGCCCCAGTCAAATGTAGCCTACCTTTCCATTTGCTGTCAGCTCTTCCAGGAATTCATCCACATTTTCCAGAGCATTGCCCTCCTCAAGTCGCTCAAACACGTGGTCGATTTGGTCTGTGTCATTCAAGGCCCCTGAGCTCAGTGTCAGCTGTGCCACCTGAGCAGGAGTGAGCACTGACAACGCTTCCGCCTGCCAAAGGAAATCAATATGAAATCAAACAGCAGTGATTGCAAAACCATGGCTAAGAGGCTCCAGTTTGGGAGGGGAAGAATATTACAACTGCAGTTGCCACTCACACTTGAAAAGTTGGGATTGAGGGCTTGCAAATCGCGGAGTGTTGCAAAACCAGTAGGCGCCAAAGTTTGCCTCCAGCCACTGTTTACTGCCTCTGACGGATGAGACACAGCCAGGATCTGCAAAGACGATAGAAACAAAGGCGTTGGCAAGGTACTACCACTACATACCACCGAGACTTTACCAAATTGAGCTTGAGCTCCTGCCTTTACCTGATGAGTCATTTCTTGAGAGGAATGGTTTGATGAAATAAGTCAAGACTGTTTGTTGTCTTTCTCTGTCCATGAATGGCGCCTGGCTGCTGAAGGCCTTGATGCTGAAATTTGAGAGTGTGCTTTTAACATCTCAGCAAGTAGAGAACTGCAGGTGCCCCTGCAGTCTGGTTCACAGTGGAGCAATATATCACACATTTGCTTACACAGTGCGGTAGGTATCGCAGCTGAAGTTCTTGGAGCTCAGGCAGAATAGGAAGTTGGGCGACGAAGAGGCCAAAAACGGACGGATGTTTGTCATGAACCAGCTGCTGACAAAGCTAACGCTCTGCAGCTGTGCCTGGCTGAAGCTGGCAATTCTCACCTGTCCAAGAGCCTCGAGAGCATGCGACAGGGACGGGTTGCTGTTGTTGGGGCCTAGGATTGGAAAAGTCATTTTGGTTTTTACACAGAATCCACACAGGGAAACACAGTTTTGGTGAAATTGTGGGATTGGATTTACCATGGTGGCAAATGACTCCAGAGCCTGGTCTAGTGCAACGAAGCTTTTTGGAAGAGAAGCGTCCACACCTCTACCGGGTATGTCGTCTGGCTCTCCAGAGCATTTCATCAGTGTTGCCAAGTTGTCAGCTGTGAGATGTGTGGCCTTAGAAAGAAAGCAGACAGGAAATTAAGCAGAGGCTCTCAGAGTTTACAGAGATTTGTCTCAGGATGGCAATGTAGCAAAAGCCAAATCTTCTTTCTCTGGGATTCACAGCTATTCAAAAAACAGTCCTACCGAGGAACAGGCGTGCGCAGTGATGGTAAAATTGCACAGGGCTTCAGAGGAAATGCCCATAGACACAGTTTGTTGGAGTTGTGATCTGAGGAAAAAGGAAAAAGAAAATCATTCTCAACTTGGGTAGTCCTTAGGTAACTTTACCTAGGCAAACTCTGCACTGGACAAGACTGGAATTCACCTACCCGTCGACCGCAGCACAGACGAGGTCCTCTGTGAAAAGACAATATTCCAATATCAGACATTGAACCTTCACAATGCGATTTTGTCATCACACTTGAAACGTCTGCTACTTTACAAACTTACCATCGACCAGGGTCTCCTTGCACTGCAGACAAGCAAAGCGTAAGTGTTAGTCTCGTGACAAAAGCCTCTTAGAGTATTTTGACGTGGCCTTCTTAACAAAATCAATGTGCCAAACTTGTGCCTAGTAAATTTCCATCAAATGTTGTTTTTTAATCTACGTAATACTCCAAGGAAATGAACTCACCTTGAAGGAATCTCTAAACGAGCAATCTGTTTGAGAGAAAAATGAAATGAAGGCATGGCATCAATACAGCTATCATCATAGCAGTGGTAATTGGCTTATCTGAAAAATGATGTCAACGTACGTGCGAATGTCTCCTTGAGTGACTCTCTGCTTGATCTCACACCCCGTGAAAGCAGCAGTGGCAGGATTTTCAAACTTTGCTCGAGGCCAGTGAGTCTGAGGGAAGAAAACACACATTTTTGTGACTTGTCTGAAGCCACACTTTGACATCGTGCAAAATCCAAAGTGTCTGACTTTGGACTTGAGAAATATGATTTCGTACATGGCTGCGTAGGATGCACAACTGATGTTACTGGGGATCACCGCCAAGCTGCCAGGATGGAGGCTGGCCATCACAGTGACCAAATAGACCTGGAACCACAGCTTATAGTCTTCAGGCCCAAAGTCTTCAAATTCAGGAGCAAGGGCTGTCAAGGTCAGGTTCAAGATGATGTCTCGTACAGCTGGATTTTCCACGATGGTGATGTTTCTCTGGAGATGAAAGGATTCACGTTTCAGCTGAAGAGGACTTTTTGCCTTTCTTAACCCAGGACAAGTTTTACATGACCTGCTTGTCAAGCAACTTGTGGGAAAATATGGCAATCTTAAGGTCAAGCATTCACCTGCTTGTTGATGTCACTGTAAGCCTGGAAAAACTGACTGAGCTGCTCAGTATCAGGGGACTCTGTCAAGCTTGTGAACACCTCTCTTACGATGTTCTCATTCTCCAAAGCGTTACTGTCTGGATCCAGGATCAGCTCAGCTTTCTGCTTTGGTGAGAGGTTTTCCACAACTGCCACCTGATGAAACCAACAGAGGATATACGCACTGCATTTCTTTTGACATACATGGAAAAGCCACCTCTGTGTGAAAGACTTTCCAGCTTCAGAGTATTGTGCTGCTCTTTTCGAGGAAGATTGGTAGTGAAATGTCTGACTTACCCCAGAGATGTTGAATACTTTGAGGTCAGAGTATTTAGCACGTGTGGAAAATGGACCCAAGTTTTTCTCAAGCCACTGGGCATCACTCTGAATTCCCTGCCTGCAAACTAAGGGCCCGTAGATGGACGTTAGCAAACATACCATTTAGCGAGCATTATTTTAGAAATGAATACACATAAAATGAGACAAGCGCCAGTTTTCCTCTCAGTGCCATTTTAGCAAATTCTCACACAAGCAACCGCATGGCGGAGTTTACTGCGTTGGCCTTACCTGGCGTGTTGATGACACTGACAGATTTTTTCAGGTAGCCCACCATTACATCTGTGATTTCTTCTTGTCCCTGCGAGGATATTGAAGGGAAAGCTTTGGCCATCCCGCTCACACTGCAAAGGGCCAGAGAAAACATTTGTACGCAGTTCCTCATTAGTCATTTTGTACTTTGGTGCGATGCAATCCTGCTTGTTTGTAAAATGTTACTTACACAACATGGTAGTTTGTGCAGTTTATATCTGAGGTAGCATTCTTGAGCATCACTGCGCTGAAACTTGGGAGCAGAGTAACCAGCTTCACGTGGAACCAAGCGAACCAGTCGTCTGTCTTGAACTTGGGGAAATGGGGAGCGATGATGCTGAAGGTCCTGTTCATTAGGTGATCTCTCACAGCAGGTTGGAAATCAGGGTCCTGTCAAATGACAACACAGGAAGACTTAAACACCACACAGTTTACATGCTGCAAGTACTCCTCACAGGAGACTAGATGGGATGTAAGTAAATGTTTGATGTGAATGAGTCCCCAACAACTGCTGTAGAGGCGTTGATCCATATCTAAAAGCCCAGGATTGTCCTTCTTGCCCCAGTGTCAAATGTAGCCTACCTTTCCATTTGCTGTCAGCTCTTCCAGGAATTCATCCACATTTTCCAGAGCATTGCCCTCCTCAAGTCGCTCAAACACGTGGTCGATTTGGTCTGTGTCATTCAAGGCCCCTGAGCTCAGTGTCAGCTGTGCCACCTGAGCAGGAGTGAGCACTGACAACGCTTCCGCCTGCCAAAGGAAATCAATATGAAATCAAACAGCAGTGATTGCAAAACCATGGCTAAGAGGCTCCAGTTTGGGAGGGGAAGAATATTACAACTGCAGTTGCCACTCACACTTGAAAAGTTGGGATTGAGGGCTTGCAAATCGCGGAGTGTTGCAAAACCAGAGTAGGCGCCAAAGTTTGCCTCCAGCCACTGTTTACTGCCTCTGACGGATGAGACACAGCCAGGATCTGCAAAGACGATAGAAACAAAGGCGTTGGCAAGGTACTACCACTACATACCACCGAGACTTTACCAAATTGAGCTTGAGCTCCTGCCTTTACCTGATGAGTCATTTCTTGAGAGGAATGGTTTGATGAAATAAGTCAAGACTGTTTGTTGTCTTTCTCTGTCCATGAATGGCGCCTGGCTGCTGAAGGCCTTGATGCTGAAATTTGAGAGTGTGCTTTTAACATCTCAGCAAGTAGAGAACTGCAGGTGCCCCTGCAGTCTGGTTCACAGTGGAGCAATATATCACACATTTGCTTACACAGTGCGGTAGGTATCGCAGCTGAAGTTCTTGGAGCTCAGGCAGAATAGGAAGTTGGGCGACGAAGAGGCCAAAAACGGACGGATGTTTGTCATGAACCAGCTGCTGACAAAGCTAACGCTCTGCAGCTGTGCCTGGCTGAAGCTGGCAATTCTCACCTGTCCAAGAGCCTCGAGAGCATGCGACAGGGACGGGTTGCTGTTGTTGGGGGCCTAGGATTGGAAAAGTCATTTTGGTTTTTACACAGAATCCACACAGGGAAACACAGTTTTGTGAAATTGTGGGATTGGATTTACCATGGTGGCAAATGACTCCAGAGCCTGGTCTAGTGCAGACGAAGCTTTTTGGAAGAGAAGCGTCCACACCTCTACCGGGTATGTCGTCTGGCTCTCCAGTGAGCATTTCATCAGTGTTGCCAAGTTGTCAGCTGTGAGATGTGTGGCCTTAGAAAGAAAGCAGACAGGAAATTAAGCAGAGGCTCAGAGTTTACAGAGATTTGTCTCAGGATGGCAATGTAGCAAAAGCCAAATCTTCTTTCTCTGGGATTCACAGCTATTCAAAAAACAGTCCTACCGAGGAACAGGCGTGCGCAGTGATGGTAAAATTGCACAGGGCTTCAGAGGAAATGCCCATAGACACAGTTTGTTGGAGTTGTGATCTGAGGAAAAAGGAAAAAGAAAATCATTCTCAACTTGGGTAGTCCTTAGGTAACTTTACCTAGGCAAACTCTGCACTGGACAAGACTGGAATTCACCTACCCGTCGACCGCAGCACAGACGAGGTCCTCTGTGAAAAGACAATATTCCAATATCAGACATTGAACCTTCACAATGCGATTTTGTCATCACACTTGAAACGTCTGCTACTTTACAAACTTACCATCGACCAGGGTCTCCTTGCACTGCAGACAAGCAAAGCGTAAGTGTTAGTCTCGTGACAAAAGCCTCTTAGAGTATTTTGACGTGGCCTTCTTAACAAAATCAATGTGCCAAACTTGTGCCTAGTAAATTTCCATCAAATGTTGTTTTTTAATCTACGTAATACTCCCAAGGAAATGAACTCACCTTGAAGGAATCTCTAAACGAGCAATCTGTTTGAGAGAAAAATGAAATGAAGGCATGGCATCAATACAGCTATCATCATAGCAGTGGTAATTGGCTTATCTGAAAAATGATGTCAACGTACGTGCGAATGTCTCCTTGAGTGACTCTCTGCTTGATCTCACACCCCGTGAAAGCAGCAGTGGCAGGATTTTCAAACTTTGCTCGAGGCCAGTGAGTCTGAGGGAAGAAAACACACATTTTTGTGACTTGTCTGAAGCCACACTTTGACATCGTGCAAAATCCAAAGTGTCTGACTTTGGACTTGAGAAATATGATTTCGTACATGGCTGCGTAGGATGCACAACTGATGTTACTGGGGATCACCGCCAAGCTGCCAGGATGGAGGCTGGCATCACAGTGACCAAATAGACCTGGAACCACAGCTTATAGTCTTGCCCAAAGTCTTCAAATTCAGGAGCAAGGGCTGTCAAGGTCAGGTTCAAGATGATGTCTCGTACAGCTGGATTTTCCACGATGGTGATGTTTCTCTGGAGATGAAAGGATTCACGTTTCAGCTGAAGAGGACTTTTTGCCTTTCTTAACCCAGGACAAGTTTTACATGACCTGCTTGTCAAGCAACTTTGTGGAAAATATGGCAATCTTAAGGTCAAGCATTCACCTGCTTGTTGATGTCACTGTAAGCCTGGAAAAACTGACTGAGCTGCTCAGTATCAGGGGACTCTGTCAAGCTTGTGAACACCTCTCTTACGATGTTCTCATTCTCCAAAGCGTTACTGTCTGGATCCAGGATCAGCTCAGCTTTCTGCTGGTGAGAGGTTTTCCACAACTGCCACCTGATGAAACCAACAGAGGATATACGCACTGCATTTCTCTTTGACATACATGGAAAGCCACCTCTGTGTGAAGACTTTCCAGCTTCAGAGTATTGTGCTGCTCTTTTCGAGGAAGATTGGTAGTGAAATGTCTGACTTACCCCAGAGATGTTGAATACTTTGAGGTCAGAGTATTTAGCACGTGTGGAAAATGGACCCAAGTTTTTCTCAAGCCACTGGGCATCACTCTGAATTCCCTGCCTGCAAACTAAGGGCCCGTAGATGGACGTTAGCAAACATACCATTTAGCGAGCATTATTTTAGAAATGAATACACATAAAATGAGACAAGCGCCAGTTTTCCTCTCAGTGCCATTTTAGCAAATTCTCACACAAGCAACCGCATGGCGGAGTTTACTGCGTTGGCCTTACCTGGCGTGTTGATGACACTGACAGATTTTTTCAGGTAGCCCACCATTACATCTGTGATTTCTTCTTGTCCCTGCGAGGATATTGAAGGGAAAGCTTTGGCCATCCCGCTCACACTGCAAAGGGCCAGAGAAAACATTTGTACGCAGTTCCTCATTAGTCATTTTGTACTTTGGTGCGATGCAATCCTGCTTGTTTGTAAAATGTTACTTACACAACATGGTAGTTTGTGCAGTTTATATCTGAGGTAGCATTCTTGAGCATCACTGCGCTGAAACTTGGAGCAGAGTAACCAGCTTCACGTGGAACCAAGCGAACCAGTCGTCTGTCTTGAACTTGGGGAAATGGGGAGCGATGATGCTGAAGGTCCTGTTCATTAGGTGATCTCTCACAGCAGGTTGGAAATCAGGGTCCTGTCAAATGACAACAGGAAGACTTAAACACCACACAGTTTACATGCTGCAAGTACTCCTCACAACCATGAGTCCCCAACAACTGCTGTAGAGGCGTTGATCCATATCTAAAAGCCCAGGATTGTCCTTCTTGCCCCAGTGTCAAATGTAGCCTACCTTTCCATTTGCTGTCAGCTCTTCCAGGAATTCATCCACATTTTCCAGAGCATTGCCCTCCTCAAGTCGCTCAAACACGTGGTCGATTTGGTCTGTGTCATTCAAGGCCCCTGAGCTCAGTGTCAGCTGTGCCACCTGAGCAGGAGTGAGCACTGACAACGCTTCCGCCTGCCAAAGGAAATCAATATGAAATCAAACAGCAGTGATTGCAAAACCATGGCTAAGAGGCTCCAGTTTGGGGGGGAAGAATATTACAACTGCAGTTGCCACTCACACTTGAAAAGTTGGGATTGAGGGCTTGCAAATCGCGGAGTGTTGCAAAACCAGAGTAGGCGCCAAAGTTTTGCCAGCCACTGTTTACTGCCTCTGACGGATGAGACACAGCCAGGATCTGCAAAGACGATAGAAACAAAGGCGTTGGCAAGGTACTACCACTACATACCACCGAGACTTTACCAAATTGAGCTTGAGCTCCTGCCTTTACCTGATGAGTCATTTCTTGAGAGGAATGGTTTGATGAAATAAGTCAAGACTGTTTGTTGTCTTTCTCTGTCCATGAATGGCGCCTGGCTGCTGAAGGCCTTGATGCTGAAATTTGAGAGTGTGCTTTTAACATCTCAGCAAGTAGAGAACTGCAGGTGCCCTGCAGTCTGGTTCACAGTGGAGCAATATATCACACATTTGCTTACACAGTGCGGTAGGTATCGCAGCTGAAGTTCTTGGAGCTCAGGCAGAATAGGAAGTTGGGCGACGAAGAGGCCAAAAACGGACGGATGTTGTCATGAACCAGCTGCTGACAAAGCTAACGCTCTGCAGCTGTGCCTGGCTGAAGCTGGCAATTCTCACCTGTCCAAGAGCCTCGAGAGCATGCGACAGGGACGGGTTGCTGTTGTTGGGGGCCTAGGATTGGAAAAGTCATTTTGGTTTTACACAGAATCCACACAGGGAAACACAGTTTTGTGAAATTGTGGGATTGGATTTACCATGGTGGCAAATGACTCCAGAGCCTGGTCTAGTGCAGACGAAGCTTTTTGGAAGAGAAGCGTCCACACCTCTACCGGGTATGTCGTCTGGCTCTCCAGTGAGCATTTCATCAGTGTTGCCAAGTTGTCAGCTGTGAGATGTGTGGCCTTAGAAAAAAAGCAGACAGGAAATTAAGCAGAGGCTCTCAGAGTTTACAGAGATTTGTCTCAGGATGGCAATGTAGCAAAAGCCAAATCTTCTTTCTCTGGGATTCACAGCTATTCAAAAAACAGTCCTACCGAGGAACAGGCGTGCGCAGTGATGGTAAAATTGCACAGGGCTTCAGAGGAAATGCCCATAGACACAGTTTGTTGGAGTTGTGATCTGAGGAAAAAGGAAAAAGAAAATCATTCTCAACTTGGGTAGTCCTTAGGTAACTTTACCTAGGCAAACTCTGCACTGGACAAGACTGGAATTCACCTACCCGTCGACCGCAGCACAGACGAGGTCCTCTGTGAAAAGACAATATTCCAATATCAGACATTGAACCTTCACAATGCGATTTTGTCATCACACTTGAAACGTCTGCTACTTTACAAACTTACCATCGACCAGGGTCTCCTTGCACTGCAGACAAGCAAAGCGTAAGTGTTAGTCTCGTGACAAAAGCCTCTTAGAGTATTTTGACGTGGCCTTCTTAACAAAATCAATGTGCCAAACTTGTGCCTAGTAAATTTCCATCAAATGTTGTTTTTTAATCTACGTAATACTCCCAAGGAAATGAACTCACCTTGAAGGAATCTCTAAACGAGCAATCTGTTTGAGAGAAAAATGAAATGAAGGCATGGCATCAATACAGCTATCATCATAGCAGTGGTAATTGGCTTATCTGAAAAATGATGTCAACGTACGTGCGAATGTCTCCTTGAGTGACTCTCTGCTTGATCTCACACCCCGTGAAAGCAGCAGTGGCAGGATTTTCAAACTTTGCTCGAGGCCAGTGAGTCTGAGGGAAGAAAACACACATTTTTGTGACTTGTCTGAAGCCACACTTTGACATCGTGCAAAATCCAAAGTGTCTGACTTTGGACTTGAGAAATATGATTTCGTACATGGCTGCGTAGGATGCACAACTGATGTTACTGGGGATCACCGCCAAGCTGCCAGGATGGAGGCTGGCCATCACAGTGACCAAATAGACCTGGAACCACAGCTTATAGTCTTCAGGCCCAAAGTCTTCAAATTCAGGAGCAAGGGCTGTCAAGGTCAGGTTCAAGATGATGTCTCGTACAGCTGGATTTTCCACGATGGTGATGTTTCTCTGGAGATGAAAGGATTCACGTTTCAGCTGAAGAGGACTTTTTGCCTTTCTTAACCCAGGACAAGTTTTACATGACCTGCTTGTCAAGCAACTTTGTGGGAAAATATGGCAATCTTAAGGTCAAGCATTCACCTGCTTGTTGATGTCACTGTAAGCCTGGAAAAACTGACTGAGCTGCTCAGTATCAGGGGACTCTGTCAAGCTTGTGAACACCTCTCTTACGATGTTCTCATTCTCCAAAGCGTTACTGTCTGGATCCAGGATCAGCTCAGCTTTCTGCTTTGGTGAGAGGTTTTCCACAACTGCCACCTGATGAAACCAACAGAGGATATACGCACTGCATTTCTCTTTGACATACATGGAAAAGCCACCTCTGTGTGAAGACTTTCCAGCTTCAGAGTATTGTGCTGCTCTTTTCGAGGAAGATTGGTAGTGAAATGTCTGACTTACCCCAGAGATGTTGAATACTTTGAGGTCAGAGTATTTAGCACGTGTGGAAAATGGACCCAAGTTTTTCTCAAGCCACTGGGCATCACTCTGAATTCCCTGCCTGCAAACTAAGGGCCCGTAGATGGACGTTAGCAAACATACCATTTAGCGAGCATTATTTTAGAAATGAATACACATAAAATGAGACAAGCGCCAGTTTTCCTCTCAGTGCCATTTTAGCAAATTCTCACACAAGCAACCGCATGGCGGAGTTTACTGCGTTGGCCTTACCTGGCGTGTTGATGACACTGACAGATTTTTTCAGGTAGCCCACCATTACATCTGTGATTTCTTCTTTGTCCCTGCGAGGATATTGAAGGGAAGCTTTGGCCATCCCGCTCACACTGCAAAGGGCCAGAGAAAACATTTGTACGCAGTTCCTCATTAGTCATTTTGTACTTTGGTGCGATGCAATCCTGCTTGTTTGTAAAATGTTACTTACACAACATGGTAGTTTGTGCAGTTTATATCTGAGGTAGCATTCTTGAGCATCACTGCGCTGAAACTTGGGAGCAGAGTAACCAGCTTCACGTGGAACCAAGCGAACCAGTCGTCTGTCTTGAACTTGGGGAAATGGGGAGCGATGATGCTGAAGGTCCTGTTCATTAGGTGATCTCTCACAGCAGGTTGGAAATCAGGGTCCTGTCAAATGACAACACAGGAAGACTTAAACACCACACAGTTTACATGCTGCAAGTACTCCTCACAGGAGACTAGATGGGATGTAAGTAAATGTTTGATGTGAATGAGTCCCCAACAACTGCTGTAGAGGCGTTGATCCATATCTAAAAGCCCAGGATTGTCCTTCTTGCCCCAGTGTCAAATGTAGCCTACCTTTCCATTTGCTGTCAGCTCTTCCAGGAATTCATCCACATTTTCCAGAGCATTGCCCTCCTCAAGTCGCTCAAACACGTGGTCGATTTGGTCTGTGTCATTCAAGGCCCCTGAGCTCAGTGTCAGCTGTGCCACCTGAGCAGGAGTGAGCACTGACAACGCTTCCGCCTGCCAAAGGAAATCAATATGAAATCAAACAGCAGTGATTGCAAAACCATGGCTAAGAGGCTCCAGTTTGGGAGGGGAAGAATATTACAACTGCAGTTGCCACTCACACTTGAAAAGTTGGGATTGAGGGCTTGCAAATCGCGGAGTGTTGCAAAACCAGAGTAGGCGCCAAAGTTTGCCTCCAGCCACTGTTTACTGCCTCTGACGGATGAGACACAGCCAGGATCTGCAAAGACGATAGAAACAAAGGCGTTGGCAAGGTACTACCACTACATACCACCGAGACTTTACCAAATTGAGCTTGAGCTCCTGCCTTTACCTGATGAGTCATTTCTTGAGAGGAATGGTTTGATGAAATAAGTCAAGACTGTTTGTTGTCTTTCTCTGTCCATGAATGGCGCCTGGCTGCTGAAGGCCTTGATGCTGAAATTTGAGAGTGTGCTTTTAACATCTCAGCAAGTAGAGAACTGCAGGTGCCCCTGCAGTCTGGTTCACAGTGGAGCAATATATCACACATTTGCTTACACAGTGCGGTAGGTATCGCAGCTGAAGTTCTTGGAGCTCAGGCAGAATAGAAGTTGGGCGACGAAGAGGCCAAAAACGGACGGATGTTTGTCATGAACCAGCTGCTGACAAAGCTAACGCTCTGCAGCTGTGCCTGGCTGAAGCTGGCAATTCTCACCTGTCCAAGAGCCTCGAGAGCATGCGACAGGGACGGGTTGCTGTTGTTGGGGCCTAGGATGGAAAAGTCATTTTGGTTTTTACACAGAATCCACACAGGGAACACAGTTTTGGTGAAATTGTGGGATTGGATTTACCATGGTGGCAAATGACTCCAGAGCCTGGTCTAGTGCAGACGAAGCTTTTTGGAAGAGAAGCGTCCACACCTCTACCGGGTATGTCGTCTGGCTCTCCAGTGAGCATTTCATCAGTGTTGCCAAGTTGTCAGCTGTGAGATGTGTGGCCTTAGAAAAAAAGCAGACAGGAAATTAAGCAGAGGCTCTTCAGAGTTTACAGAGATTTGTCTCAGGATGGCAATGTAGCAAAAGCCAAATCTTCTTTCTCTGGGATTCACAGCTATTCAAAAAACAGTCCTACCGAGGAACAGGCGTGCGCAGTGATGGTAAAATTGCACAGGGCTTCAGAGGAAATGCCCATAGACACAGTTTGTTGGAGTTGTGATCTGAGGAAAAAGGAAAAAGAAAATCATTCTCAACTTGGGTAGTCCTTAGGTAACTTTACCTAGGCAAACTCTGCACTGGACAAGACTGGAATTCACCTACCCGTCGACCGCAGCACAGACGAGGTCCTCTGTGAAAAGACAATATTCCAATATCAGACATTGAACCTTCACAATGCGATTTTGTCATCACACTTGAAACGTCTGCTACTTTACAAACTTACCATCGACCAGGGTCTCCTTGCACTGCAGACAAGCAAAGCGTAAGTGTTAGTCTCGTGACAAAAGCCTCTTAGAGTATTTGACGTGCCTTCTTAACAAAATCAATGTGCCAAACTTGTGCCTAGTAAATTTCCATCAAATGTTGTTTTTTAATCTACGTAATACTCCCAAGGAAATGAACTCACCTTGAAGGAATCTCTAAACGAGCAATCTGTTTGAGAGAAAAATGAAATGAAGGCATGGCATCAATACAGCTATCATCATAGCAGTGGTAATTGGCTTATCTGAAAAATGATGTCAACGTACG
>NW_026117373.1:0-32010 GCF_001640805.2 Lates calcarifer | reverse complement strand
CAACAATCTGGGTATGAAAGTGGCCGAGGGAGATCTTTTCCCTTCTGTGGACTCACACTGAGTATGGTATCTAAAAGTCTTCGTGTATCCGCTTCTGCTCTCTCATTAAGCTCACAATTAACGACTGCTGCTCATGTGAAAGGAGAGACCTTCTTTAGAGGCTGCATTTCAGACCAGTGTGTGAAAAAGCCCGAAAATCCACGTATCGCTGCTCAGTATCTAATGTTTATCAACTTTCATTTCATGAATAAACAAAATAGACAGCAGTCTGAGGCCAGTGAGTCAACATCTGCGTTTTACTTCTTTCTGTCGCTGATAAAGCTCACAATTAACAAATGCTGTCTCCAGCGAAAGGAGAGGAGAAAATGACAATTCAGCCACTTTAATATGAATGTTTGTTAAATTCGAATGGTTGTGAATGATCTGGGTGTATGGAAACGGTCAGCGGCCGACCGGGATATTTTCCCTTCTGAGGACTCACAGTGAGTCCCGCGTCTGAAATTCCTCCTGTCTCGACTTCTGCTCACAGTGATTCCCGCGTGTGACAGTGCGCCTGTCTCGGCTTCTGCTCACAGCGAGTCCCGCGTCTGAAGGTCGCTGTCTCGGCTTCTGCTCACAGCGACCGGTTCTGAAGGTCCTTCCTGTCTCGGCTTCTGCTCGCTCATTAAACTCAGAATGAAAAACTGCTGTCTAGTGAAAGGAGAGGGAAAGTAAAATCTCATTCACTTTTATATGAATATTGGTCAAATTCTATTGATCATGTACAGTCGGGATGTATGGAAAGTGTGAGCCGCCGAGGGGGATCTTTTTCCCGTCTGTCGACTCACATTGAGTCCCGCGTTTGAAAGTCCTCCTGTCTCGGCTTCTGCTCGCTCATTAAGCTCAGAATTATCAAATGCTGTCTCCAGTGAACGGAGAAGAGAAGATGAGATTTCAGCCACTTTACTATGAATATTGGTCCAATTCTAATTTTCATGAACTGTAGGGATGGATGGAAACAGTCCGTGACCGAGGGAAAACATTTTCCCGTCTGTGAACTCACAGTGAGTCCCGCGTCTGAAAGTCTCCTGTCTCGGATTCTGCTCACAGCGATTCCGCGTCTGAAAGTCCTCCTGTCTCGGCTTCTGCTCGCTCACTAAGCTCAGAATGAAAAACTGCTGTCTAGTGAATGGAGAGGAGAAAGTAAAATCTCAGCCAATTTAATAAAAGTGTTTGTCAAATTCTAATGTTCATCCTTCTGTGGACTCACACTGAGTATGGTATCTGAAAGTCTTCGTGTATCCGCTTCTGCTCTCTCATTAAGCTCACAATTAACGACTGCTGCCTCATGTGAAAGGAGAGACCTTCTTTAGAGGCTGCATTTCAGACCAGTGTGTGAAAAAGCCCGAAAATCCACGTATCGCTGCTCAGTATCTAATGTTTATCAACTTTCATTTCATGAATAAACAAAATAGACAGCAGTCTGAGGCCAGTGAGTCAACATCTGCGTTTTACTTCTTTCTGTCGCTGATAAAGCTCACAATTAACAAATGCTGTCTCCAGCGAAAGGAGAGGAGAAAATGACAATTCAGCGACTTTAATATGAATGTTTGTTAAATTCGAATGGTTGTCAATGATCTGGGTGTATGGAAACGGTCAGCGGCCGACCGGGATATTTTCCCTTATGAGGACTCACAGTGAGTCCCGCGTCTGAAATTCCTCCTGTCTCGACTTCTGCTCACAGTGATTCCCGCGTGTGACAGTGCGCCTGTCTCGGCTTCTGCTCACAGCGAGGCGTCTGAAGTCCTGCTGTCTCGGCTCTCTCACAGCGAATACCGGTTGCTGAAGGTCCTTCCTGTCTCGGCTTCTGCTCGCTCATTAAACTCAGAATGAAAAACTGCTGTCTAGTGAAAGGTAGAGGGAAAGTAAAATCTCCATTCACGTTTATATGAATATTGGTCCAATTCTAATTTTCATGAACTGTAGGGATGGATGGAAACAGTCCGTGACCGAGGGGAAACATTTTCCCGTCTGTCGACTCACATTGAGTCCCGCGTCTGAAAGTCCTCCTGTCTCGGCTTCTGCTCACCAGCGAGTACCGGTTCTGGAAGGTCCTTCCTGTCTCGGCTTCTGCTCGCTCATTAAACTCAGAATGAAAAACTGCTGTCTAGTGAAATGGAGAGGGAAAGTAAAATCTCATTCACTTTTATATGAATATTGGTCAAATTCTATTGATCATGTACAGTCGGGATGTATGGAAAGTGTGAGCCGCCGAGTGGGATCTTTTTCCCGTCTGTCGACTCACATTGAGTCCCGCGTTTGAAAGTCCTCCTGTCTCGGCTTCTGCTCGCTCATTAAGCTCAGAATTATCAAATGCTGTCTCCAGTGAACGGAGAAGAGAAGATGAGATTTCAGCCACTTTACTATGAATATTGGTCCAATTCTAATTTTCATGAACTGTAGGGATGGATGGAAACAGTCCGTGACCGAGGGGAAACATTTTCCCGTCTGTGAACTCACAGTGAGTCCCGCGTCTGAAAGTCTTGCTGTCTCGGATTCTGCTCACCGAGTGATTCCCGCGTCTGAAAGTCCTCCTGTCTCGGCTTCTGCTCGCTCACTAAGCTCAGAATGAAAACTGCTGTCTAGTGAATGGAGAGGAGAAAGTAAAATCTCAGCCAATTTAATAAAAGTGTTTGTCAAATTCTAATGTTCATCAACAATCTGGGTGTATGAAAGTGGCCGAGGGAGATCTTTTTCCCTTCTTGTGGACTCACACTGAGTATGGTATCTGAAAGTCTTCGTGTATCCGCTTCTGCTCTCTCATTAAGCTCACAATTAACGACTGCTGCTCATGTGAAAGGAGAGACCTTCTTTAGAGGCTGCATTTCAGACCAGTGTGTGAAAAAGCCCGAAAATCCACGTATCGCTGCTCAGTATCTAATGTTTATCAACTTTCATTTCATGAATAAACAAAATAGACAGCAGTCTGAGGCCAGTGAGTCAACATCTGCGTTTTACTTCTTTCTGTCGCTGATAAAGCTCACAATTAACAAATGCTGTCTCCAGCGAAAGGAGAGGAGAAAATGACAATTCAGCCACTTTAATATGAATGTTTGTTAAATTCGAATGGTTGTGAATGATCTGGGTGTATGGAAACGGTCAGCGGCCGACCGGGATATTTTCCCTTCTGAGGACTCACAGTGAGTCCCCGCGTCTGAAATTCCTCCTGTCTCGACTTCTGTTCACAGTGATTCCCGCGTGTGACAGTGCGCCTGTCTCGGCTTCTGCTCACCAGCGAATACCGGTTCTGAAGGTCCTTCCTGTCTCGGCTTCTGCTCGCTCATTAAACTCAGAATGAAAAACTGCTGTCTAGTGAAAGGAGAGGAGAAAGTAAAATCTCATTGACGTTTATATGAATATTGGTCCAATTCTAATTTTCATGAACTGTAGGGATGGATGGAAACAGTCCGTGACCGAGGGGAAACATTTTCCCGTCTGTCGACTCACATTGAGTCCCGCGTCTGAAAGTCCTCCCTGTCTCGGCTTCTGCTCACAGCGAGTACCGGTTCTGAAGCTCCTTCCTGTCTCCGGCTTCTGCTCGCTCATTAAACTCAGAATGAAAAACTGCCTGTCTAGTGAAAGTAGAGGGGAAAGTAAAATCTCATTCACTTTTATATGAATATTGGTCAAATTCTATTGATCATGTACAGTCGGGATGTATGGAAAGTGTGAGCCGCCGAGTGGGATCTTTTTTCCCGTCTGTCGACTCACATTGAGTCCCGCGTTTGAAAGTCCTCCTGTCTCGGCTTCTGCTCGCTCCATTAAGCTCAGAATTATCAAATGCTGTCTCCAGTGAACGGAGAAGAGAAGATGAGATTTCAGCCACTTTACTATGAATATTGGTCCAATTCTAATTTTCATGAACTGTAGGGATGGATGGAAACAGTCCGTGACCGAGGGGAAACATTTTCCCGTCTGTGAACTCACAGTGAGTCCCGCGTCTGAAAGTCTTGCTGTCTCGGATTCTGCTCACAGTGATTCCCGCGTCTGAAAGTCCTCCTGTCTCGGCTTCTGCTCGCTCACTAAGCTCAGAATGAAAAACTGCTGTCTAGTGAATGGAGAGGAGAAAGTAAAATCTCAGCCAATTTAATAAAAGTGTTTGTCAAATTCTAATGTTCATCAACAATCTGGGTGTATGAAAGTGGCCGAGGGAGATCTTTTTCCCTTCTGTGGACTCACACTGAGTATGGTATCTGAAAGTCTTCGTGTATCCGCTTCTGCTCTCCTCATTAAGCTCACAATTAACGACTGCTGCCTCATGTGAAAGGAGAGACCTTCTTTAGAGGCTGCATTTCAGACCAGTGTGTGAAAAAGCCCGAAAATCCACGTATCGCTGTTCAGTATCTAATGTTTATCAACTTTCATTTCATGAATAAACAAAATAGACAGCAGTCTGAGGCCAGTGAGTCAACATCTGCGTTTTACTTCTTTCTGTCGCTGGATAAAGCTCACAATTAACAAATGCTGTCTCCAGCGAAAGGAAGAGGAGAAAATGACAATTCAGCCACTTTAATATGAATGTTTGTTAAATTCGAAATGGTTGTCAATGATCTGGGTGTATGGAAACGGTCAGCGGCCGGACCGGGATATTTTCCCTTCTGAGGACTCACAGTGAGTCCCGCGTCTGAAATTCCTCCTGTCTCGACTTCTGTTCACAGTGATTCCCGCGTGTGACAGTGCGCCTGTCTCGGCTTCTGCTCACAGCGAATACCGGTTCTGAAGGTCCTTCCTGTCTCGGCTTCTGCTCGCTCATTAAACTCAGAATGAAAAACTGCTGTCTAGTGAAAGGAGAGGAGAAAGTAAAATCTCATTGACGTTTATATGAATATTGGTCCAATTCTAATTTTCATGAACTGTAGGGATGGATGGAAACAGTCCGTGCGCGAGGGGAAACATTTTCCCGTCTGTCGACTCACAGTTGAGTCCCGCGTCTGAAAGTCCTCCTGTCTCGGCTTCTGCTCACAGCGAGTACCGGTTCTGAAGCTCCTTCCTGTCTCGGCTTCTGCTCGCTCATTAAACTCAGAATGAAAAACTGCTGTCTAGTGAAAGCAGAGGGGAAAGTCAAATCTCATTCACTTTTATATGAATATTGGTCAAATTCTATTGATCATGTACAGTCGGGATGTATGGAAAGTGTGAGCCGCCGAGTGGGATCTTTTTCCAGTCTGTCGACTCACATTGAGTCCCGCGTTTGAAAGTCCTCCTGTCTCGGCTTCTGCTCGCTCATTAAGCTCAGAATTATCAAATGCTGTCTCCAGTGAACGGAGAAGAGAAGATGAGATTTCAGCCACTTTACTATGAATATTGGTCCAATTCTAATTTTCATGAACTGTAGGGATGGATGGAAACAGTCCGTGACCGAGGGGAAACATTTCCCGTCTGTGAACTCACAGTGAGTCCCGCGTCTGAAAGTCTGCCTGTCTCGGATTCTGCTCACAGTCGATACCCGGTTCTGAAAGTCCCTTCCTGTCTCGGCTTCTGCTCGCTCACTAAGCTCAGAATGAAAAACTGCTGTCTAGTGAATGGAGAGGAGAAAGTAAAATCTCAGCCAATTTAATAAAAGTGTTTGTCAAATTCTAATGTTCATCAACAATCTGGGTGTATGAAAGTGGCCGAGGGAGATCTTTTTCCCTTCTGGTGGACTCACACTGAGTATGGTATCTGAAAGTCTTCGTGTATCCGCTTCTGCTCTCTCATTAAGCTCACAATTAACGACTGCTGCCTCATGTGAAAGGAGAGACCTTCTTTAGAGGCTGCATTTCAGACCAGTGTGTGAAAAAGCCCGAAATCCACGTATCGCTGTTCAGTATCTAATGTTTATCAACTTTCATTTCATGAATAAACAAAATAGACAGCAGTCTGAGGCCAGTGAGTCAACATCTGCGTTTTACTTCTTTCTGTCGCTGATAAAGCTCACAATTAACAAATGCTGTCTCCAGCGAAAGGAGAGGAGAAAATGACAATTCAGCCACTTTAATATGAATGTTTGTTAAATTCGAATGGTTGTCAATGATCTGGGTGTATGGAAACGGTCAGCGGCCGACCGGGATATTTTCCCTTCTGAGGACTCACAGTGAGTCCCCGCGTCTGAAATTCCTCCTGTCTCGACTTCTGTTCACAGTGATTCCCGCGTGTGACAGTGCGCCTGTCTCGGCTTCTGCTCACAGCGAATACCGGTTCTGAAGGTCCTTCCTGTCTCGGCTTCTGCTCGCTCATTAAACTCAGAATGAAAAACTGCTGTCTAGTGAAAGGAGAGGAGAAAGTAAAATCTCATTGACGTTTATATGAATATTGGTCCAATTCTAATTTTCATGAACTGTAGGGATGGATGGAAACAGTCCGTGGCCGAGGGGAAACATTTTCCCGTCTGTCGACTCACAGTTGAGTCCCGCGTCTGAAAGTCCTCCTGTCTCGGCTTCTGCTCACAGCGAGTACCGGTTCTGAAGCTCCTTCCTGTCTCGGCTTCTGCTCGCTCATTAAACTCAGAATGAAAAACTGCTGTCTAGTGAAAGCAGAGGGGAAAGTCAAATCTCATTCACTTTTATATGAATATTGGTCAAATTCTATTGATCATGTACAGTCGGGATGTATGGAAAGTGTGAGCCGCCGAGGGGGATCTTTTTCCAGTCTGTCGACTCACATTGAGTCCCGCGTTTGAAAGTCCTCCTGTCTCGGCTTCTGCTCGCTCATTAAGCTCAGAATTATCAAATGCTGTCTCCAGTGAACGGAGAAGAGAAGATGAGATTTCAGCCACTTTACTATGAATATTGGTCCAATTCTAATTTTCATGAACTGTAGGGATGGATGGAAACAGTCCGTGACCGAGGGAAAACATTTTCCCGTCTGTGAACTCACAGTGAGTCCCGCGTCTGAAAGTCCTCCTGTCTCGGCTTCTGCTCACAGCGAGTACCCGGTTCTGAAGGTCCTTCCTGTCTCGGCATCTTCTCACTCATTAAACTCAGAATGAAAAACTGCTGTCTAGTGAATGGAGAGGAGAAAGTAAAAATCTCAGCCAATTTAATAAAAGTGTTTGTCAAATTCTAATGTTCATCAACAATCTGGGTGTATGAAAGTGGCCGAGGGAGATCTTTTTCCCTTCTGTGGACTCACACTGAGTATGGTATCTGAAAGTCTTCGTGTATCCGCTTCTGCTCTCTCATTAAGCTCACAATTAACGACTGGCTGCCTCATGTGAAAGGATGAGACACTTCTTATGAGAAGCTGCATTCAGGACAGTGTGTGAAAAGCTCGAAAATCTCACGTATCGACTTGTTCAGTATCTGAATAGTTGGTAAATTCTACTTGATCATGTACAATCGGATGTATGAAAAGTGTGAGCCGCGAGGGGATCTTTTTCCAGTCTGTCGACTCACATTGAGTCCGCGTTTGAAGTCCTCCTGTCTCGGCTTCTGCTCGCTCGATTAAGCTCAGAATTAATCAAATGCTGTCTCCAGTGAACGGAGAAGAGAAGATGAGCATTTCAGCCACTTTAACTATGAATGATTGTGTCCAAATTCGTAATGTTTCATGAACTGTAGGGATGGTATGGAAACAGTCCGTGACCGAGGGGAACATTTTCCCGTTCTGAGTGAACTCACAGTGAGTCCCGCGTCTGAAATTCTGCTGTCTCGACTTCTGTTCACAGTGATTCCCGCGTCTGAAAGTGGCTGTCTCGCTTCTGCTCACAGGATACGTTCTGAGTCTTCCTGCTCGCTTCTGCTCGCCATAACTCAGAATGAAAAACTGCTGTCTAGTGAAATGGAGAGGAGAAAGTAAAATCTCATTGCACGTTTATATGAATATTGGTCCAATTCTAATTTTCATGAACTGTAGGGATGGATGGAACGTCCGTGACGAGGGGAAACATTTTCCCGTCTGTCGACTCACATTGAGTCCCGCGTCTGAGAAGTCCTCCTGTCTCGCTTCTGCCTCACTAGCGAGTACCGGTTCTGAAGCTCCTTCCTGTCTCGGCTTCTGCTCGCTCATTAAACTCAGAATGAAAAACTGCTGTCCTACGTGAAAGCAGAGGGGAAAAGTCAAATCTCATTCACTTTTAATATGAATATTGGTCAAATTCTAATTTGGATATCATGTACAGTCCGGGATCAGTATGGAAAGTTGTTGAGCTCGCCGGAGCGGGTGAAGTCCCTGTTCGCTTTGCCCCAGTCCGCTGTCGAACTCACATTGAGTCCCCGCGGTTTGAAAGTCCTCCTGTCTCGGCTTCTGCTCGCTCATTAAGCTCAGAATTATCAAATGCTGTCTCCAGTGAACGGAGAAGAGAAGATGAGATTTCAGCCACTTTACTATGAATATTGGTCCAATTCTAATTTTCATGAACTGTAGGGATGGATGGAAACAGTCCGTGACCGAGGGAAAACATTTTCCCGTCTGTGAACTCACAGTGAGTCCCGCGTCTGAAAGTCCTCCTGTCTCGGCTTCTGCTCACAGCGAGTACCGGTTCTGAAGGTCCTTCCTGTCTCGGCATCTTCTCACTCATTAAACTCAGAATGAAAAACTGCTGTCTAGTGAATGGAGAGGAGAAAGTAAAATCTCAGCCAATTTAATAAAAGTGTTTGTCAAATTCTAATGTTCATCAACAATCTGGGTGTATGAAAGTGGCCGAGGGAGATCTTTTTCCCTTCTGTGGACTCACACTGAGTATGGTATCTAAAAGTCTTCGTGTATCCGCTTCTGCTCTCTCATTAAGCTCACAATTAACGACTGCTGCCTCATGTGAAAGGAGAGACCTTCTTTAGAGGCTGCATTTCAGACCAGTGTGTGAAAAAGCCCGAAAATCCACGTATCGCTGCTCAGTATCTAATGTTTATCAACTTTCATTTCATGAATAAACAAAATAGACAGCAGTCTAGAAACAGTCCGTGACCGAGGGAAACATTTTCCCGTCTGTCGACTCACATTGAGTCCCGCGTCTGAAAGTCCTCCTGTCTCGGCTTCTGCTCACAGCGAGTACCGGTTCTGAAGCTCCTTCCTGTCTCGGCTTCTGCTCGCTCATTAAACTCAGAATGAAAAACTGCTGTCTAGTGAAAGTAGAGGGGAAAGTAAAATCTCATTCACTTTTATATGAATATTGGTCAAATTCTATTGATCATGTACAGTCGGGATGTATGGAAAGTGTGAGCCGCCGAGTGGGATCTTTTTCCCGTCTGTCGACTCACATTGAGTCCCGCGTTTGAAAGTCCTCCTGTCTCGGCTTCTGCTCGCTCATTAAGCTCAGAATTATCAAATGCTGTCTCCAGTGAACGGAGAAGAGAAGATGAGATTTCAGCCACTTTACTATGAATATTGGTCCAATTCTAATTTTCATGAACTGTAGGGATGGATGGAAACAGTCCGTGACCGAGGGGAAACATTTTCCCGTCTGTGAACTCACAGTGAGTCCCGCGTCTGAAAGTCTTGCTGTCTCGGATTCTGCTCACAGTGATTCCCGGCGTCTGAAAGTCCTCCTGTCTCGGCTTCTGCTCGCTCACTAAGCTCAGAATGAAAAACTGCTGTCTAGTGAATGGAGAGGAGAAAGTAAAATCTCAGCCAATTTAATAAAAGTGTTTGTCAAATTCTAATGTTCATCAATGAAATCCCTTCTGTGGACTCACACTGAGTATGGTATCTAAAAGTCTTCGTGTATCCGCTTCTGCTCTCTCATTAAGCTCACAATTAACGACTGCTGCCTCATGTGAAAGGAGAGACCTTCTTTAGAGGCTGCATTTCAGACCAGTGTGTGCAAAAGCCCGAAAATCCACGTATCGCTGCTCAGTATCTAATGTTTATCAACTTTCATTTCATGAATAAACAAAATAGACAGCAGTCTGAGGCCAGTGAGTTAACATCTGCGTTTTACTTCTTTCTGTCGCTGATAAAGCTCACAATTAACAAATGCTGTCTCCAGCGAAAGGAGAGGAGAAAATGACAATTCAGCGACTTTAATATGAATGTTTGTTAAATTCGAATGGTTGTGAATGATCTGGGTGTATGGAAACGGTCAGCGGCCGACCGGGATATTTTCCCTTATGAGGACTCACAGTGAGTCCCGCGTCTGAAATTCCTCCTGTCTCGACTTCTGCTCACAGTGATTCCCGCGTGTGACAGTGCGCCTGTCTCGGCTTCTGCTCACAGCGAGTCCCGCGTCTGAAGGTCCTGCTGTCTCGGCTTCTGCTCACAGCGAATACCGGTTCTGAAGGTCCTGCTGTCTCGGCTTCTGCTCGCTCATTAAACTCAGAATGAAAAATTGCTGTGTAGTGAAAGTAGAGGGGAAAGTAAAATCTCATTCACTTTTATATGAATATTGGTCAAATTCTAATTTTCATGAACTGTAGGGATGGATGGAAACAGTCCGTGACCGAGGGGAAACATTTTCCCGGTCTGTCGACTCACATTGAGTCCCGCGTCTGAAAGTCCTCCTGTCTCGGCTTCTGCTCACAGCGAGTACCGGTTCTGAAGGTCCTTCCTGTCTCGGCTTCTGCTCGCTCATTAAACTCAGAATGAAAAACTGCCGTCTAGTGAATGGAGAGGAGAAAGTAAAATCTCATTCACTTTTATATGAATATTGGTCAAATTCTACTCATCATGTACAGTCGGGATGTATGGAAAGTGTGAGCCGCCGAGTGGGATCTTTTTCCCGTCTGTCGACTCACATTGAGTCCCGCGTTTGAAAGTCCTCCTGTCTCGGCTTCTGCTCGCTCATTAAGCTCAGAATTATCAAATGCTGTCTCCAGTGAACGGAGAAGAGAAGATGAGATTTCAGCCACTTTACTATGAATATTGGTCCAATTCTAATTTTCATGAACTGTAGGGATGGATGGAAACAGTCCGTGACCGAGGGGAAACATTTTCCCGTCTGTGAACTCACAGTGAGTCCCGCGTCTGAAAGTCTTGCTGTCTCGGATTCTGCTCACAGTGATTCCCGCGTCTGAAAGTCCTCCTGTCTCGGCTTCTGCTCGCTCACTAAGCTCAGAATGAAAAACTGCTGTCTAGTGAATGGAGAGGAGAAAGTAAAATCTCAGCCAATTTAATAAAAGTGTTTGTCAAATTCTAATGTTCATCAACAATCTGGGTGTATGAAAGTGGCCGAGGGAGATCTTTTTCCCTTCTGTGGACTCACACTGAGTATGGTATCTGAAAGTCTTCGTGTATCCGCTTCTGCTCTCTCATTAAGCTCACAATTAACGACTGCTGCCTCATGTGAAAGGAGAGACCTTCTTTAGAGGCTGCATTTCAGACCAGTGTGTGAAAAAGCCCGAAAATCCACGTATCGCTGTTCAGTATCTAATGTTTATCAACTTTCATTTCATGAATAAACAAAATAGACAGCAGTCTGAGGCCAGTGAGTCAACATCTGCGTTTTACTTCTTTCTGTCGCTGATAAAGCTCACAATTAACAAATGCTGTCTCCAGCGAAAGGAGAGGAGAAAATGACAATTCAGCCACTTTAATATGAATGTTTGTTAAATTCGAATGGTTGTCAATGATCTGGGTGTATGGAAACGGTCAGCGGCCGACCGGGATATTTTCCCTTCTGAGGACTCACAGTGAGTCCCGCGTCTGAAATTCCTCCTGTCTCGACTTCTGTTCACAGTGATTCCCGCGTGTGACAGTGCGCCTGTCTCGGCTTCTGCTCACAGCGAATACCGGTTCTGAAGGTCCTTCCTGTCTCGGCTTCTGCTCGCTCATTAAACTCAGAATGAAAAACTGCTGTCTAGTGAAAGGAGAGGAGAAAGTAAAATCTCATTGACGTTTATATGAATATTGGTCCAATTCTAATTTTCATGAACTGTAGGGATGGATGGAAACAGTCCGTGACCGAGGGGAAACATTTTCCCGTCTGTCGACTCACATTGAGTCCCGCGTCTGAAAGTCCTCCTGTCTCGGCTTCTGCTCACAGCGAGTACCGGTTCTGAAGCTCCTTCCTGTCTCGGCTTCTGCTCGCTCATTAAACTCAGAATGAAAAACTGCTGTCTAGTGAAAGTAGAGGGGAAAGTAAAATCTCATTCACTTTTATATGAATATTGGTCAAATTCTATTGATCATGTACAGTCGGGATGTATGGAAAGTGTGAGCCGCCGAGTGGGATCTTTTTCCCGTCTGTCGACTCACATTGAGTCCCGCGTTTGAAAGTCCTCCTGTCTCGGCTTCTGCTCGCTCATTAAGCTCAGAATTATCAAATGCTGTCTCCAGTGAACGGAGAAGAGAAGATGAGATTTCAGCCACTTTACTATGAATATTGGTCCAATTCTAATTTTCATGAACTGTAGGGATGGATGGAAACAGTCCGTGACCGAGGGGAAACATTTTCCCGTCTGTGAACTCACAGTGAGTCCCGCGTCTGAAAGTCTTGCTGTCTCGGATTCTGCTCACAGTGATTCCCGCGTCTGAAAGTCCTCCTGTCTCGGCTTCTGCTCGCTCACTAAGCTCAGAATGAAAAACTGCTGTCTAGTGAATGGAGAGGAGAAAGTAAAATCTCAGCCAATTTAATAAAAGTGTTTGTCAAATTCTAATGTTCATCAACAATCTGGGTGTATGAAAGTGGCCGAGGGAGATCTTTTTCCCTTCTGTGGACTCACACTGAGTATGGTATCTGAAAGTCTTCGTGTATCCGCTTCTGCTCTCTCATTAAGCTCACAATTAACGACTGCTGCCTCATGTGAAAGGAGAGACCTTCTTTAGAGGCTGCATTTCAGACCAGTGTGTGAAAAAGCCCGAAAATCCACGTATCGCTGTTCAGTATCTAATGTTTATCAACTTTCATTTCATGAATAAACAAAATAGACAGCAGTCTGAGGCCAGTGAGTCAACATCTGCGTTTTACTTCTTTCTGTCGCTGATAAAGCTCACAATTAACAAATGCTGTCTCCAGCGAAAGGAGAGGAGAAAATGACAATTCAGCCACTTTAATATGAATGTTTGTTAAATTCGAATGGTTGTCAATGATCTGGGTGTATGGAAACGGTCAGCGGCCGACCGGGATATTTTCCCTTCTGAGGACTCACAGTGAGTCCCGCGTCTGAAATTCCTCCTGTCTCGACTTCTGTTCACAGTGATTCCCGCGTGTGACAGTGCGCCTGTCTCGGCTTCTGCTCACAGCGAATACCGGTTCTGAAGGTCCTTCCTGTCTCGGCTTCTGCTCGCTCATTAAACTCAGAATGAAAAACTGCTGTCTAGTGAAAGGAGAGGAGAAAGTAAAATCTCATTGACGTTTATATGAATATTGGTCCAATTCTAATTTTCATGAACTGTAGGGATGGATGGAAACAGTCCGTGGCCGAGGGGAAACATTTTCCCGTCTGTCGACTCACAGTGAGTCCCGCGTCTGAAAGTCCTCCTGTCTCGGCTTCTGCTCACAGCGAGTACCGGTTCTGAAGCTCCTTCCTGTCTCGGCTTCTGCTCGCTCATTAAACTCAGAATGAAAAACTGCTGTCTAGTGAAAGCAGAGGGGAAAGTCAAATCTCATTCACTTTTATATGAATATTGGTCAAATTCTATTGATCATGTACAGTCGGGATGTATGGAAAGTGTGAGCCGCCGAGGGGGATCTTTTTCCAGTCTGTCGACTCACATTGAGTCCCGCGTTTGAAAGTCCTCCTGTCTCGGCTTCTGCTCGCTCATTAAGCTCAGAATTATCAAATGCTGTCTCCAGTGAACGGAGAAGAGAAGATGAGATTTCAGCCACTTTACTATGAATATTGGTCCAATTCTAATTTTCATGAACTGTAGGGATGGATGGAAACAGTCCGTGACCGAGGGAAACATTTTCCCGTCTGTGAACTCACAGTGAGTCCCGCGTCTGAAAGTCCTGCCTGTCTCGGCTTCTGCTCACAGCGAGTACCGGTTCTGAAGGTCCTTCCTGTCTCGGCATCTGCTCACTCATTAAAGCTCAGAATGAAAAACTGCTGTCTAGTGAATGGAGAGGAGAAAGTAAAATCTCAGCCAATTTAATAAAAGTGTTTGTCAAATTCTAATGTTCATCAACAATCTGGGTGTATGAAAGTGGCCGAGGGAGATCTTTTTCCCTTCTGTGGACTCACACTGAGTATGGTATCTGAAAGTCTTCGTGTATCCGCTTCTGCTCTCTCATTAAGCTCACAATTAACGACTGCTGCCTCATGTGAAAGGAGAGACCTTCTTTAGAGGCTGCATTTCAGACCAGTGTGTGAAAAAGCCCGAAAATCCACGTATCGCTGTTCAGTATCTAATGTTTATCAACTTTCATTTCATGAATAAACAAAATAGACAGCAGTCTGAGGCCAGTGAGTCAACATCTGCGTTTTACTTCTTTCTGTCGCTGATAAAGCTCACAATTAACAAATGCTGTCTCCAGCGAAAGGAGAGGAGAAAATGACAATTCAGCCACTTTAATATGAATGTTTGTTAAATTCGAATGGTTGTCAATGATCTGGGTGTATGGAAACGGTCAGCGGCCGACCGGGATATTTTCCCTTCTGAGGACTCACAGTGAGTCCCGCGTCTGAAATTCCTCCTGTCTCGACTTCTGTTCACAGTGATTCCCGCGTGTGACAGTGCGCCTGTCTCGGCTTCTGCTCACAGCGAATACCGGTTCTGAAGGTCCTTCCTGTCTCGGCTTCTGCTCGCTCATTAAACTCAGAATGAAAAACTGCTGTCTAGTGAAAGGAGAGGAGAAAGTAAAATCTCATTGACGTTTATATGAATATTGGTCCAATTCTAATTTTCATGAACTGTAGGGATGGATGGAAACAGTCCGTGACCGAGGGGAAACATTTTCCCGTCTGTCGACTCACATTGAGTCCCGCGTCTGAAAGTCCTCCTGTCTCGGCTTCTGCTCACAGCGAGTACCGGTTCTGAAGCTCCTTCCTGTCTCGGCTTCTGCTCGCTCATTAAACTCAGAATGAAAAACTGCTGTCTAGTGAAAGCAGAGGGGAAAGTCAAATCTCATTCACTTTTATATGAATATTGGTCAAATTCTATTGATCATGTACAGTCGGGATGTATGGAAAGTGTGAGCCGCCGAGGGGGATCTTTTTCCAGTCTGTCGACTCACATTGAGTCCCGCGTTTGAAAGTCCTCCTGTCTCGGCTTCTGCTCGCTCATTAAGCTCAGAATTATCAAATGCTGTCTCCAGTGAACGGAGAAGAGAAGATGAGATTTCAGCCACTTTACTATGAATATTGGTCCAATTCTAATTTTCATGAACTGTAGGGATGGATGGAAACAGTCCGTGACCGAGGGAAAACATTTTCCCGTCTGTGAACTCACAGTGAGTCCCGCGTCTGAAAGTCCTCCTGTCTCGGCTTCTGCTCACAGCGAGTACCGGTTCTGAAGGTCCTCCTGTCTCGGACTCATAAACTCAGAATGAAAAACTGCTGTCTAGTGAATGGAGAGGAGAAAGTAAAATCTCAGCCAATTTAATAAAAGTGTTTGTCAAATTCTAATGTTCATCAACAATCTGGGTGTATGAAAGTGGCCGAGGGAGATCTTTTTCCCTTCTGTGGACTCACACTGAGTATGGTATCTAAAAGTCTTCGTGTATCCGCTTCTGCTCTCTCATTAAGCTCACAATTAACGACTGCTGCCTCATGTGAAAGGAGAGACCTTCTTTAGAGGCTGCATTTCAGACCAGTGTGTGAAAAAGCCCGAAAATCCACGTATCGCTGCTCAGTATCTAATGTTTATCAACTTTCATTTCATGAATAAACAAAATAGACAGCAGTCCAGAAAACATTTTCCGTCTGTCGAGAGTCTCTGAAAGTCCTCCTGTCTCGGCTTCTGCTCACAGCGAGTACCGGTTCTGAAGCTCCTTCCTGTCTCGGCTTCTGCTCGCTCATTAAACTCAGAATGAAAAACTGCTGTCTAGTGAAAGTAGAGGGGAAAGTAAAATCTCATTCACTTTTATATGAATATTGGTCAAATTCTATTGATCATGTACAGTCGGGATGTATGGAAAGTGTGAGCCGCCGAGTGGGATCTTTTTCCCGTCTGTCGACTCACATTGAGTCCCGCGTTTGAAAGTCCTCCTGTCTCGGCTTCTGCTCGCTCATTAAGCTCAGAATTATCAAATGCTGTCTCCAGTGAACGGAGAAGAGAAGATGAGATTTCAGCCACTTTACTATGAATATTGGTCCAATTCTAATTTTCATGAACTGTAGGGATGGATGGAAACAGTCCGTGACCGAGGGGAAACATTTTCCCGTCTGTGAACTCACAGTGAGTCCCGCGTCTGAAAGTCTTGCTGTCTCGGATTCTGCTCACAGTGATTCCCGCGTCTGAAAGTCCTCCTGTCTCGGCTTCTGCTCGCTCACTAAGCTCAGAATGAAAAACTGCTGTCTAGTGAATGGAGAGGAGAAAGTAAAATCTCAGCCAATTTAATAAAAGTGTTTGTCAAATTCTAATGTTCATCAACAATCTGGGTGTATGAAAGTGGCCGAGGGAGATCTTTTTCCCTTCTGTGGACTCACACTGAGTATGGTATCTAAAAGTCTTCGTGTATCCGCTTCTGCTCTCTCATTAAGCTCACAATTAACGACTGCTGCCTCATGTGAAAGGAGAGACCTTCTTTAGAGGCTGCATTTCAGACCAGTGTGTGCAAAAGCCCGAAAATCCACGTATCGCTGCTCAGTATCTAATGTTTATCAACTTTCATTTCATGAATAAACAAAATAGACAGCAGTCTGAGGCCAGTGAGTTAACATCTGCGTTTTACTTCTTTCTGTCGCTGATAAAGCTCACAATTAACAAATGCTGTCTCCAGCGAAAGGAGAGGAGAAAATGACAATTCAGCGACTTTAATATGAATGTTTGTTAAATTCGAATGGTTGTGAATGATCTGGGTGTATGGAAACGGTCAGCGGCCGACCGGGATATTTTCCCTTATGAGGACTCACAGTGAGTCCCGCGTCTGAAATTCCTCCTGTCTCGACTTCTGCTCACAGTGATTCCCGCGTGTGACAGTGCGCCTGTCTCGGCTTCTGCTCACAGCGAGTCCCGCGTCTGAAGGTCCTGCTGTCTCGGCTTCTGCTCACAGCGAATACCGGTTCTGAAGGTCCTTCCTGTCTCGGCTTCTGCTCGCTCATTAAACTCAGAATGAAAAATTGCTGTCTAGTGAAAGTAGAGGAGAAAGTAAAATCTCATTCACGTTTATATGAATATTGGTCCAATTCTAATTTTCATGAACTGTAGGGATGGATGGAAACAGTCCGTGACCGAGGGGAAACATTTTCCGGTCTGTCGACTCACATTGAGTCCCGCGTCTGAAAGTCCTCCTGTCTCGGCTTCTGCTCACAGCGAGTACCGGTTCTGAAGCTCCTTCCTGTCTCGGCTTCTGCTCGCTCATTAAACTCAGAATGAAAAACTGCCGTCTAGTGAATGGAGAGGGAAAGTAAAATCTCATTCACTTTTATATGAATATTGGTCAAATTCTACTTCGATCATGTACAGTCGGGATGTATGGAAAGTGTGAGCCGCCGAGTGGGATCTTTTTCCCGTCTGTCGACTCACATTGAGTCCCGCGTTTGAAAGTCCTCCTGTCTCGGCTTCTGCTCGCTCATTAAGCTCAGAATTATCAAATGCTGTCTCCAGTGAACGGAGAAGAGAAGATGAGATTTCAGCCACTTTACTATGAATATTGGTCCAATTCTAATTTTCATGAACTGTAGGGATGGATGGAAACAGTCCGTGACCGAGGGGAAACATTTTCCCGTCTGTGAACTCACAGTGAGTCCCGCGTCTGAAAGTCTTGCTGTCTCGGATTCTGCTCACAGTGATTCCCGCGTCTGAAAGTCCTCCTGTCTCGGCTTCTGCTCGCTCACTAAGCTCAGAATGAAAAACTGCTGTCTAGTGAATGGAGAGGAGAAAGTAAAATCTCAGCCAATTTAATAAAAGTGTTTGTCAAATTCTAATGTTCATCAACAATCTGGGTGTATGAAAGTGGCCGAGGGAGATCTTTTTCCCTTCTGTGGACTCACACTGAGTATGGTATCTGAAAGTCTTCGTGTATCCGCTTCTGCTCTCTCATTAAGCTCACAATTAACGACTGCTGCCTCATGTGAAAGGAGAGACCTTCTTTAGAGGCTGCATTTCAGACCAGTGTGTGAAAAAGCCCGAAAATCCACGTATCGCTGTTCAGTATCTAATGTTTATCAACTTTCATTTCATGAATAAACAAAATAGACAGCAGTCTGAGGCCAGTGAGTCAACATCTGCGTTTTACTTCTTTCTGTCGCTGATAAAGCTCACAATTAACAAATGCTGTCTCCAGCGAAAGGAGAGGAGAAAATGACAATTCAGCCACTTTAATATGAATGTTTGTTAAATTCGAATGGTTGTCAATGATCTGGGTGTATGGAAACGGTCAGCGGCCGACCGGGATATTTTCCCTTCTGAGGACTCACAGTGAGTCCCGCGTCTGAAATTCCTCCTGTCTCGACTTCTGTTCACAGTGATTCCCGCGTGTGACAGTGCGCCTGTCTCGGCTTCTGCTCACAGCGAATACCGGTTCTGAAGGTCCTTCCTGTCTCGGCTTCTGCTCGCTCATTAAACTCAGAATGAAAAACTGCTGTCTAGTGAAAGGAGAGGAGAAAGTAAAATCTCATTGACGTTTATATGAATATTGGTCCAATTCTAATTTTCATGAACTGTAGGGATGGATGGAAACAGTCCGTGGCCGAGGGGAAACATTTTCCCGTCTGTCGACTCACAGTGAGTCCCGCGTCTGAAAGTCCTCCTGTCTCGGCTTCTGCTCACAGCGAGTACCGGTTCTGAAGCTCCTTCCTGTCTCGGCTTCTGCTCGCTCATTAAACTCAGAATGAAAAACTGCTGTCTAGTGAAAGCAGAGGGGAAAGTCAAATCTCATTCACTTTTATATGAATATTGGTCAAATTCTATTGATCATGTACAGTCGGGATGTATGGAAAGTGTGAGCCGCCGAGGGGGATCTTTTTCCAGTCTGTCGACTCACATTGAGTCCCGCGTTTGAAAGTCCTCCTGTCTCGGCTTCTGCTCGCTCATTAAGCTCAGAATTATCAAATGCTGTCTCCAGTGAACGGAGAAGAGAAGATGAGATTTCAGCCACTTTACTATGAATATTGGTCCAATTCTAATTTTCATGAACTGTAGGGATGGATGGAAACAGCTCCGTGACCGAGGGAAAACATTTTCCCGTCTGTGAACTCACAGTGAGTCCCGCGTCTGAAAGTCCTCCTGTCTCGGCTTCTGCTCACAGCGAGTTCCGGTTCTGAAGGTCCTTCCTGTCTCGGCATCTTCTCACTCATTAAACTCAGAATGAAAAACTGCTGTCTAGTGAATGGAGAGGAGAAAGTAAAATCTCAGCCAATTTAATAAAAGTGTTTGTCAAATTCTAATGTTCATCAACAATCTGGGTGTATGAAAGTGGCCGAGGGAGATCTTTTTCCCTTCTGTGGACTCACACTGAGTATGGTATCTAAAAGTCTTCGTGTATCCGCTTCTGCTCTCTCATTAAGCTCACAATTAACGACTGCTGCCTCATGTGAAAGGAGAGACCTTCTTTAGAGGCTGCATTTCAGACCAGTGTGTGAAAAAGCCCGAAAATCCACGTATCGCTGCTCAGTATCTAATGTTTATCAACTTTCATTTCATGAATAAACAAAATAGACAGCAGTCTAGAAACAGTCCGTGACCGAGGGGAAACATTTTCCCGTCTGTCGACTCACATTGAGTCCCGCGTCTGAAAGTCCTCCTGTCTCGGCTTCTGCTCACAGCGAGTACCGGTTCTGAAGCTCCTTCCTGTCTCGGCTTCTGCTCGCTCATTAAACTCAGAATGAAAAACTGCTGTCTAGTGAAAGTAGAGGGGAAAGTAAAATCTCATTCACTTTTATATGAATATTGGTCAAATTCTATTGATCATGTACAGTCGGGATGTATGGAAAGTGTGAGCCGCCGAGTGGGATCTTTTTCCCGTCTGTCGACTCACATTGAGTCCCGCGTTTGAAAGTCCTCCTGTCTCGGCTTCTGCTCGCTCATTAAGCTCAGAATTATCAAATGCTGTCTCCAGTGAACGGAGAAGAGAAGATGAGATTTCAGCCACTTTACTATGAATATTGGTCCAATTCTAATTTTCATGAACTGTAGGGATGGATGGAAACAGTCCGTGACCGAGGGGAAACATTTTCCCGTCTGTGAACTCACAGTGAGTCCCGCGTCTGAAAGTCTTGCTGTCTCGGATTCTGCTCACAGTGATTCCCGCGTCTGAAAGTGCTCCTGTCTCGGCTTCTGCTCGCTCACTAAGCTCAGAATGAAAAACTGCTGTCTAGTGAATGGAGAGGAGAAAGTAAAATCTCAGCCAATTTAATAAAAGTGTTTGTCAAATTCTAATGTTCATCCCTTCTGTGGACTCACACTGAGTATGGTATCTAAAAGTCTTCGTGTATCCGCTTCTGCTCTCTCATTAAGCTCACAATTAACGACTGCTGCCTCATGTGAAAGGAGAGACCTTCTTTAGAGGCTGCATTTCAGACCAGTGTGTGCAAAAGCCCGAAAATCCACGTATCGCTGCTCAGTATCTAATGTTTATCAACTTTCATTTCATGAATAAACAAAATAGACAGCAGTCTGAGGCCAGTGAGTTAACATCTGCGTTTTACTTCTTTCTGTCGCTGATAAAGCTCACAATTAACAAATGCTGTCTCCAGCGAAAGGAGAGGAGAAAATGACAATTCAGCGACTTTAATATGAATGTTTGTTAAATTCGAATGGTTGTGAATGATCTGGGTGTATGGAAACGGTCAGCGGCCGACCGGGATATTTTCCCTTATGAGGACTCACAGTGAGTCCCGCGTCTGAAATTCCTCCTGTCTCGACTTCTGCTCACAGTGATTCCCGCGTGTGACAGTGCGCCTGTCTCGGCTTCTGCTCACAGCGAGTCCCGCGTCTGAAGGTCCTGCTGTCTCGGCTTCTGCTCACAGCGAATACCGGTTCTGAAGGTCCTGCTGTCTCGGCTTCTGCTCGCTCATTAAACTCAGAATGAAAAATTGCTGTGTAGTGAAAGTAGAGGGGAAAGTAAAATCTCATTCACTTTTATATGAATATTGGTCAAATTCTAATTTTCATGAACTGTAGGGATGGATGGAAACAGTCCGTGACCGAGGGGAAACATTTTCCGGTCTGTCGACTCACATTGAGTCCCGCGTCTGAAAGTCCTCCTGTCTCGGCTTCTGCTCACAGCGAGTACCGGTTCTGAAGGTCCTTCCTGTCTCGGCTTCTGCTCGCTCATTAAACTCAGAATGAAAAACTGCCGTCTAGTGAATGGAGAGGAGAAAGTAAAATCTCATTCACTTTTATATGAATATTGGTCAAATTCTACTCATCATGTACAGTCGGGATGTATGGAAAGTGTGAGCCGCCGAGTGGGATCTTTTTCCCGTCTGTCGACTCACATTGAGTCCCGCGTTTGAAAGTCCTCCTGTCTCGGCTTCTGCTCGCTCATTAAGCTCAGAATTATCAAATGCTGTCTCCAGTGAACGGAGAAGAGAAGATGAGATTTCAGCCACTTTACTATGAATATTGGTCCAATTCTAATTTTCATGAACTGTAGGGATGGATGGAAACAGTCCGTGACCGAGGGGAAACATTTTCCCGTCTGTGAACTCACAGTGAGTCCCGCGTCTGAAAGTCTTGCTGTCTCGGATTCTGCTCACAGTGATTCCCGCGTCTGAAAGTCCTCCTGTCTCGGCTTCTGCTCGCTCACTAAGCTCAGAATGAAAAACTGCTGTCTAGTGAATGGAGAGGAGAAAGTAAAATCTCAGCCAATTTAATAAAAGTGTTTGTCAAATTCTAATGTTCATCAACAATCTGGGTGTATGAAAGTGGCCGAGGGAGATCTTTTTCCCTTCTGTGGACTCACACTGAGTATGGTATCTGAAAGTCTTCGTGTATCCGCTTCTGCTCTCTCATTAAGCTCACAATTAACGACTGCTGCCTCATGTGAAAGGAGAGACCTTCTTTAGAGGCTGCATTTCAGACCAGTGTGTGAAAAAGCCCGAAAATCCACGTATCGCTGTTCAGTATCTAATGTTTATCAACTTTCATTTCATGAATAAACAAAATAGACAGCAGTCTGAGGCCAGTGAGTCAACATCTGCGTTTTACTTCTTTCTGTCGCTGATAAAGCTCACAATTAACAAATGCTGTCTCCAGCGAAAGGAGAGGAGAAAATGACAATTCAGCCACTTTAATATGAATGTTTGTTAAATTCGAATGGTTGTCAATGATCTGGGTGTATGGAAACGGTCAGCGGCCGACCGGGATGTTTTCCCTTCTGAGGACTCACAGTGAGTCCCGCGTCTGAAATTCCTCCTGTCTCGACTTCTGTTCACAGTGATTCCCGCGTGTGACAGTGCGCCTGTCTCGGCTTCTGCTCACAGCGAATACCGGTTCTGAAGGTCCTTCCTGTCTCGGCTTCTGCTCGCTCATTAAACTCAGAATGAAAAACTGCTGTCTAGTGAAAGGAGAGGAGAAAGTAAAATCTCATTGACGTTTATATGAATATTGGTCCAATTCTAATTTTCATGAACTGTAGGGATGGATGGAAACAGTCCGTGACCGAGGGGAAACATTTTCCCGTCTGTCGACTCACATTGAGTCCCGCGTCTGAAAGTCCTCCTGTCTCGGCTTCTGCTCACAGCGAGTACCGGTTCTGAAGCTCCTTCCTGTCTCGGCTTCTGCTCGCTCATTAAACTCAGAATGAAAAACTGCTGTCTAGTGAAAGTAGAGGGGAAAGTAAAATCTCATTCACTTTTATATGAATATTGGTCAAATTCTATTGATCATGTACAGTCGGGATGTATGGAAAGTGTGAGCCGCCGAGTGGGATCTTTTTCCCGTCTGTCGACTCACATTGAGTCCCGCGTTTGAAAGTCCTCCTGTCTCGGCTTCTGCTCGCTCATTAAGCTCAGAATTATCAAATGCTGTCTCCAGTGAACGGAGAAGAGAAGATGAGATTTCAGCCACTTTACTATGAATATTGGTCCAATTCTAATTTTCATGAACTGTAGGGATGGATGGAAACAGTCCGTGACCGAGGGGAAACATTTTCCCGTCTGTGAACTCACAGTGAGTCCCGCGTCTGAAAGTCTTGCTGTCTCGGATTCTGCTCACAGTGATTCCCGCGTCTGAAAGTCCTCCTGTCTCGGCTTCTGCTCGCTCACTAAGCTCAGAATGAAAAACTGCTGTCTAGTGAATGGAGAGGAGAAAGTAAAATCTCAGCCAATTTAATAAAAGTGTTTGTCAAATTCTAATGTTCATCAACAATCTGGGTGTATGAAAGTGGCCGAGGGAGATCTTTTTCCCTTCTGTGGACTCACACTGAGTATGGTATCTGAAAGTCTTCGTGTATCCGCTTCTGCTCTCTCATTAAGCTCACAATTAACGACTGCTGCCTCATGTGAAAGGAGAGACCTTCTTTAGAGGCTGCATTTCAGACCAGTGTGTGAAAAAGCCCGAAAATCCACGTATCGCTGTTCAGTATCTAATGTTTATCAACTTTCATTTCATGAATAAACAAAATAGACAGCAGTCTGAGGCCAGTGAGTCAACATCTGCGTTTTACTTCTTTCTGTCGCTGATAAAGCTCACAATTAACAAATGCTGTCTCCAGCGAAAGGAGAGGAGAAAATGACAATTCAGCCACTTTAATATGAATGTTTGTTAAATTCGAATGGTTGTCAATGATCTGGGTGTATGGAAACGGTCAGCGGCCGACCGGGATATTTTCCCTTCTGAGGACTCACAGTGAGTCCCGCGTCTGAAATTCCTCCTGTCTCGACTTCTGTTCACAGTGATTCCCGCGTGTGACAGTGCGCCTGTCTCGGCTTCTGCTCACAGCGAATACCGGTTCTGAAGGTCCTTCCTGTCTCGGCTTCTGCTCGCTCATTAAACTCAGAATGAAAAACTGCTGTCTAGTGAAAGGAGAGGAGAAAGTAAAATCTCATTGACGTTTATATGAATATTGGTCCAATTCTAATTTTCATGAACTGTAGGGATGGATGGAAACAGTCCGTGACCGAGGGGAAACATTTTCCCGTCTGTCGACTCACATTGAGTCCCGCGTCTGAAAGTCCTCCTGTCTCGGCTTCTGCTCACAGCGAGTACCGGTTCTGAAGCTCCTTCCTGTCTCGGCTTCTGCTCGCTCATTAAACTCAGAATGAAAAACTGCTGTCTAGTGAAAGCAGAGGGGAAAGTCAAATCTCATTCACTTTTATATGAATATTGGTCAAATTCTATTGATCATGTACAGTCGGGATGTATGGAAAGTGTGAGCCGCCGAGGGGGATCTTTTTCCAGTCTGTCGACTCACATTGAGTCCCGCGTTTGAAAGTCCTCCTGTCTCGGCTTCTGCTCGCTCATTAAGCTCAGAATTATCAAATGCTGTCTCCAGTGAACGGAGAAGAGAAGATGAGATTTCAGCCACTTTACTATGAATATTGGTCCAATTCTAATTTTCATGAACTGTAGGGATGGATGGAAACAGTCCGTGACCGAGGGAAAACATTTTCCCGTCTGTGAACTCACAGTGAGTCCCGCGTCTGAAAGTCCTCCTGTCTCGGCTTCTGCTCACAGCGAGTACCGGTTCTGAAGGTCCTTCCTGTCTCGGCATCTTCTCACTCATTAAACTCAGAATGAAAAACTGCTGTCTAGTGAATGGAGAGGAGAAAGTAAAATCTCAGCCAATTTAATAAAAGTGTTTGTCAAATTCTAATGTTCATCAACAATCTGGGTGTATGAAAGTGGCCGAGGGAGATCTTTTTCCCTTCTGTGGACTCACACTGAGTATGGTATCTAAAAGTCTTCGTGTATCCGCTTCTGCTCTCTCATTAAGCTCACAATTAACGACTGCTGCCTCATGTGAAAGGAGAGACCTTCTTTAGAGGCTGCATTTCAGACCAGTGTGTGAAAAAGCCCGAAAATCCACGTATCGCTGCTCAGTATCTAATGTTTATCAACTTTCATTTCATGAATAAACAAAATAGACAGCAGTCTAGAAACAGTCCGTGACCGAGGGGAAACATTTTCCCGTCTGTCGACTCACATTGAGTCCCGCGTCTGAAAGTCCTCCTGTCTCGGCTTCTGCTCACAGCGAGTACCGGTTCTGAAGCTCCTTCCTGTCTCGGCTTCTGCTCGCTCATTAAACTCAGAATGAAAAACTGCTGTCTAGTGAAAGTAGAGGGGAAAGTAAAATCTCATTCACTTTTATATGAATATTGGTCAAATTCTATTGATCATGTACAGTCGGGATGTAATGGAAAGTGTGAGCCGCCGAGTGGGATCTTTTTCCCGTCTGTCGACTCACATTGAGTCCCGCGTTTGAAAGTCCTCCTGTCTCGGCTTCTGCTCGCTCATTAAGCTCAGAATTATCAAATGCTGTCTCCAGTGAACGGAGAAGAGAAGATGAGATTTCAGCCACTTTACTATGAATATTGGTCCAATTCTAATTTTCATGAACTGTAGGGATGGATGGAAACAGTCCGTGACCGAGGGGAAACATTTTCCCGTCTGTGAACTCACAGTGAGTCCCGCGTCTGAAAGTCTTGCTGTCTCGGATTCTGCTCACAGTGATTCCCGCGTCTGAAAGTCCTCCTGTCTCGGCTTCTGCTCGCTCACTAAGCTCAGAATGAAAAACTGCTGTCTAGTGAATGGAGAGGAGAAAGTAAAATCTCAGCCAATTTAATAAAAGTGTTTGTCAAATTCTAAATGTTCATCCCCTTCTGTGGACTCACACTGAGTATGGTATCTAAAAGTCTTCGTGTATCCGCTTCTGCTCTCTCATTAAGCTCACAATTAACGACTGCTGCCTCATGTGAAAGGAGAGACCTTCTTTAGAGGCTGCATTTCAGACCAGTGTGTGCAAAAGCCCGAAAATCCACGTATCGCTGCTCAGTATCTAATGTTTATCAACTTTCATTTCATGAATAAACAAAATAGACAGCAGTCTGAGGCCAGTGAGTTAACATCTGCGTTTTACTTCTTTCTGTCGCTGATAAAGCTCACAATTAACAAATGCTGTCTCCAGCGAAAGGAGAGGAGAAAATGACAATTCAGCGACTTTAATATGAATGTTTGTTAAATTCGAATGGTTGTGAATGATCTGGGTGTATGGAAACGGTCAGCGGCCCGACCGGGATATTTTCCCTTATGAGGACTCACAGTGAGTCCCGCGTCTGAAATTCCTCCTGTCTCGACTTCTGCTCACAGTGATTCCCCGCGTGTGACAGTGCGCCTGTCTCGGCTCTGCTCACAGCGAGTCCCGCGTCTGAAGGTCCTGCTGTCTCGGCTTCTGCTCACAGCGAATACCGGTTCTGAAGGTCCTGCTGTCTCGGCTTCTGCTCGCTCATTAAACTCAGAATGAAAAATTGCTGTGTAGTGAAAGTAGAGGGAAAGTAAAATCTCATTCACGTTTTATATGAATATTGGTCAAATTCTAATTTTCATGAACTGTAGGGATGGATGGAAACAGTCCGTGACCGGAGGGGAACATTTTCCCGTCTGTCGACTCACAGTGAGTCCCGGTCTGAAAGTCCTCCTGTCTCGGCTTCTGCTCACAGCGAGTACCGCGTTCTGAAAGGTCTTCCTGTCTCGGCTTCTGCTCGCTCATTAAACTCAGAATGAAAAACTGCTGTCTAGTGAAAGGAGAGGGGAAAGTAAAATCTCATTCACTTTTATATGAATATTGGTCAAATTCTATTGATCATGTACAGTCGGGATGTATGGAAAGTGTGAGCCGCGGAGGGGATCTTTTTCCCGTCTGTCGACTCACATTGAGTCCCGCGTTGAAAGTCCTCCTGTCTCGGCTTCTGCTCGCTCATTAAGCTCAGAATTATCAAATGCTGTCTCCAGTGAACGGAGAAGAGAAGATGAGATTTCAGCCACTTTACTATGAATATTGGTCCAATTCTAATTTTCATGAACTGTAGGGATGGATGGAAACAGTCCGTGACCGGAGGGAAAACATTTTCCCGTCTGTGAACTCACAGTGAGTCCCGCGTCTGAAAGTCCTCCTGTCTCGGCTTCTGCTCACAGCGATACCGGTTCTGAAGTCCTTCCTGTCTCAGGCTTCTGCCTCGCTCACTAAGCTCAGAATGAAAAACTGCTGTCTAGTGAATGGAGAGGAGAAAGTAAAATCTCAGCCAATTTAATAAAAGTGTTTGTCAAATTCTAACATGTTAATGCATCCCTTCTGTGGACTCACACTGAGTATGGTATCTAAAAGTCTTCGTGTATCCGCTTCTGCTCTCTCATTAAGCTCACAATTAACGACTGCTTGCCTCATGTGAAAGGAGAGACCTTCTTTAGAGGCTGCATTTCAGGACCAGTGTGTGAAAAAGCCCGAAAATCCACGTATCGCTGCTCAGTATCTAATGTTTATCAAACTTTCATTTCATGAATAAACAAAATAGACAGCAGTCTGAGGCCAGTGAGTCAACATCTGCGTTTTACTTCTTTCTGTCGCTGATAAAGCTCACAATTAACAAATGCTGTCTCCAGCGAAAGGAGAGGAGAAAATGACAATTCAGCGACTTTAATATGAATGTTTGTTGAAATTCGAATGGTTGTGAATGATCTGGGTGTATGGAAACGGTCAGCGGCCCGACCGGGATATTTTCCCTTCTGAGGACTCACACGTGAGTCCCGCGTCTGAAATTCCTCCTGTCTCGACTTCTGCTCACAGTGATTCCCGCGTCTGACAGTGCGCCTGTCTCGGCTTCTGCTCACAGCGAGTCCGCGTCTGAAGTCCTGCGTCTCGCTTCTGCTCACAGCGAGTACCGTTCTGAAGGTCCTTCTGTCTCGGCTTCTGCTCGCTCATTAAACTCAGAATGAAAAACTGCTGTCTAGTGAAAGGAGAGGGAAAGTAAAATCTCATTCACTTTTATATGAATATTGGTCAAATTCTATTGATCATGTACAGTCGGGATGTATGGAAAGTGTGAGCCGCCGAGGGGATCTTTTTCCCGTCTGTCGACTCACATTGAGTCCCGCGTTGAAAGTCCTCCTGTCTCGGCTTCTGCTCGCTCATTAAGCTCAGAATTATCAAATGCTGTCTCCAGTGAACGGAGAAGAGAAGATGAGATTTCAGCCACTTTACTATGAATATTGGTCCAATTCTAATTTTCATGAACTGTAGGGATGGATGGAAACAGTCCGTGACCGAGGGGAAACATTTTCCCGTCTGTGAACTCACAGTGAGTCCCGCGTCTGAAAGTCTTGCTGTCTCGGATTCTGCTCACAGTGATTCCCGCGTCTGAAAGTCCTCCTGTCTCGGCTTCTGCTCGCTCACTAAGCTCAGAATGAAAAACTGCTGTCTAGTGAATGGAGAGGAGAAAGTAAAATCTCAGCCAATTTAATAAAAGTGTTTGTCAAATTCTAATGTTCATCAACAATCTGGGTGTATGAAAGTGGCGAGGGAGATCTTTTTCCCTTCTGTGGACTCACACTGAGTATGGTATCTGAAAGTCTTCGTGTATCCGCTTCTGCTCTCTCATTAAGCTCACAATTAACGACTGCTGTCTCATGTGAAAAGGAGACCTTCTTTAGAGGCTGCATTTCAGACCAGTGTGTGAAAAAGCCCGAAAATCCACGTATCGCTGCTCAGTATCTAATGTTTATCAACTTTCATTTCATGAATAAACAAAATAGACAGCAGTCTGAGGCCAGTGAGTCAACATCTGCGTTTTACTTCTTTCTGTCGCTGATAAAGCTCACAATTAACAAATGCTGTCTCCAGCGAAAGGAGAGGAGAAAATGACAATTCAGCCACTTTAATATGAATGTTTGTTAAATTCGAATGGTTGTGAATGATCTGGGTGTATGGAAACGGTCAGCGGCCGACCGGGATATTTTCCCTTCTGAGGACTCACAGTGAGTCCCCGTCTGAAATTCCTCCTGTCTCGACTTCTGCTCACAGTGATGACAGTCTGTCTCGGCTTCTGCTCACAGCGAATACCGGTTCTGAAGGTCCTTCCTGTCTCGGCTTCTGCTCGCTCATTAAACTCAGAATGAAAAACTGCTGTCTAGTGAAAGGAGAGGAGAAAGTAAAATCTCATTGACGTTTATATGAATATTGGTCCAATTCTAATTTTCATGAACTGTAGGGATGGATGGAAACAGTCCGTGACCGAGGGGAAACATTTTCCCGTCTGTCGACTCACAGTGAGTCCGCGTCTGAAAGTCCTCCTGTCTCGGCTTCTGCTCACAGCGAGTACCGGTTCTGAAGCTCCTTCCTGTCTCGGCTTCTGCTCGCTCATTAAACTCAGAATGAAAAACTGCTGTCTAGTGAAAGGAGAGGGGAAAGTAAAATCTCATTCACTTTTATATGAATATTGGTCAAATTCTATTGATCATGTACAGTCGGGATGTATGGAAAGTGTGAGCCGCCGAGGGGGATCTTTTTCCCGTCTGTCGACTCACATTGAGTCCCGCGTCTGAAAGTCCTCCTGTCTCGGCTTCTGCTCGCTCATTAAGCTCAGAATTATCAAATGCTGTCTCCAGTGAACGGAGAAGAGAAGATGAGATTTCAGCCACTTTACTATGAATATTGGTCCAATTCTAATTTTCATGAACTGTAGGGATGGATGGAAACAGTCCGTGACCGAGGGAAACATTTTCCCGTCTGTGAACTCACAGTGAGTCCCGCGTCTGAAAGTCTTGCTGTCTCGGATTCTGCTTCCCGCGTCTGAAAGTCCTCCTGTCTCGGCTTCTGCTCGCTCACTAAGCTCAGAATGAAAAACTGCTGTCTAGTGAATGGAGAGGAGAAAGTAAAATCTCAGCCAATTTAATAAAAGTGTTTGTCAAATTCTAATGTTCATCAACAATCTGGGTGTATGAAAGTGGCCGAGGGAGATCTTTTTCCCTTCTGTGGACTCACACTGAGTATGGTATCTGAAAGTCTTCGTGTATCCGCTTCTGCTCTCTCATTAAGCTCACAATTAACGACTGCTGCCTCATGTGAAAGGAGAGACCTTCTTTAGAGGCTGCATTTCAGACCAGTGTGTGAAAAAGCCCGAAAATCCACGTATCGCTGCTCAGTATCTAATGTTTATCAACTTTCATTTCATGAATAAACAAAATAGACAGCAGTCTGAGGCCAGTGAGTCAACATCTGCGTTTTACTTCTTTCTGTCGCTGATAAAGCTCACAATTAACAAATGCTGTCTCCAGCGAAAGGAGAGGAGAAAATGACAATTCAGCCACTTTAATATGAATGTTTGTTAAATTCGAATGGTTGTGAATGATCTGGGTGTATGGAAACGGTCAGCGGCCGACCGGGATATTTTCCCTTCTGAGGACTCACAGTGAGTCCCGCGTCTGAAATTCCTCCTGTCTCGACTTCTGCTCACAGTGATTCCCGCGTGTGACAGTGCGCCTGTCTCGGCTTCTGCTCACAGCGAAAAACAGCGCGGTTCTGAAGGTCCTTCCTGTCTCGGCTTCTGCTCGCTCATTAAACTCAGAATGAAAAACTGCTGTCTAGTGAAAGGAGAGGAGAAAGTAAAATCTCATTGACGTTTATATGAATATTGGTCCAATTCTAATTTCATGAACTGTAGGGATGGATGGAAACAGTCCGTGACCGAGGGGAAACATTTTCCCGTCTGTCGACTCACAGTGAGTCCCGCGTCTGAAAGTCCTCCTGTCTCGGCTTCTGCTCACAGCGAGTACCGGTTCTGAAGCTCCTTCCTGTCTCGGCTTCTGCTCGCTCATTAAACTCAGAATGAAAAACTGCTGTCTAGTGAAAGGAGAGGGAAAGTAAAATCTCATTCACTTTTATATGAATATTGGTCAAATTCTATTGATCATGTACAGTCGGGATGTATGGAAAGTGTGAGCCGCCGAGGGGATCTTTTTCCCGTCTGTCGACTCACATTGAGTCCCGCGTCTGAAAGTCCTCCTGTCTCGGCTTCTGCTCGCTCATTAAGCTCAGAATTATCAAATGCTGTCTCCAGTGAACGGAGAAGAGAAGATGAGATTTCAGCCACTTTACTATGAATATTGGTCCAATTCTAATTTTCATGAACTGTAGGGATGGATGGAAACAGTCCGTGACCGAGGGAAACATTTTCCCGTCTGTGAACTCACAGTGAGTCCCGCGTCTGAAAGTCTTGCTGTCTCGGATTCTGCTCACAGTGATTCCCGCGTCTGAAAGTCCTCCTGTCTCGGCTTCTGCTCGCTCACTAAGCTCAGAATGAAAAACTGCTGTCTAGTGAATGGAGAGGAGAAAGTAAAATCTCAGCCAATTTAATAAAAGTGTTTGTCAAATTCTAATGTTCATCAACAATCTGGTGTATGAAAGTGGCCGAGGGAGATCTTTTTCCCTTCTGTGGACTCACACTGAGTATGGTATCTGAAAGTCTTCGTGTATCCGCTTCTGCTCTCTCATTAAGCTCACAATTAACGACTGCTGCCTCATGTGAAAGGAGAGACCTTCTTTAGAGGCTGCATTTCAGACCAGTGTGTGAAAAAGCCCGAAAATCCACGTATCGCTGCTCATATCTAATGTTTATCAACTTTCATTTCATGAATAAACAAAATAGACAGCAGTCTGAGGCCAGTGAGTCAACATCTGCGTTTTACTTCTTTCTGTCGCTGATAAAGCTCACAATTAACAAATGCTGTCTCCAGCGAAAGGAGAGGAGAAAATGACAATTCAGCCACTTTAATATGAATGTTTGTTAAATTCGAATGGTTGTGAATGATCTGGGTGTATGGAAACGGTCAGCGGCCGACCGGGATATTTTCCCTTCTGAGGACTCACAGTGAGTCCCGCGTCTGAAATTCCTCCTGTCTCGACTTCTGTCACAGTGATTCCCGCGTCTGACAGTGCGCCTGTCTCGGCTTCTGCTCACAGCGAGTACCGGTTCTGAAGGTCCTTCCTGTCTCGGCTTCTGCTCGCTCATTAAACTCAGAATGAAAAACTGCTGTCTAGTGAAAGGAGAGGAAAGTAAAATCTCATTCACTTTTATATGA
>NW_026117372.1:0-6087 GCF_001640805.2 Lates calcarifer | reverse complement strand
TAAACTCAGAATGAAAAACTGCTGTCTAGTGAAAGGAGAGAGAAAGTAAAATCTCATTCACGTTTATATGAATATTGGTCCAATTCTAATTTTCATGAACTGTAGGGATGGATGGAAACAGTCCGTGACCGAGGGGAAACATTTTCCCGTCTGTCGACTCACAGTGAGTACCGCGTCTGAAAGTCCTCCTGTCTCGTCTTCTGCTCACAGCGAGTACCGGTTCTGAAGGTCCTTCCTGTCTCGGCTTCTGCTCGCTCATTAAACTCAGAATGAAAAACTGCTGTCTAGTGAAAGGAGAGGGGAAAGTAAAATCTCATTCACTTTTATATGAATATTGGTCAAATTCTATTGATCATGTACAGTCGGGATGTATGGAAAGTGTGAGCCGCCGAGGGGGATCTTTTTCCCGTCTGTCGACTCACATTGAGTCCGCGTCTGAAAGTCCTCCTGTCTCGACTTCTGCTCGCTCATTAAGCTCAGAATTATCAAATGCTGTCTCCAGTGAACGGAGAAGAGAAGATGAGATTTCAGCCACTTTACTATGAATATTGGTCCAATTCTAATTTTCATGAACTGTAGGGATGGATGGAAACAGTCCGTGACCGAGGGGAAACATTTTCCCGTCTGTCGACTCACAGTGAGTACCGCGTTGAAAGTCCTCCTGTCTCGTCTTCTGCTCACAGCGAGTACCGGTTCTGAAGGTCCTTCCTGTCTCGGCTTCTGCTCGCTCATTAAACTCAGAATGAAAAACTGCTGTCTAGTGAAAGGAGAGGAGAAAGTAAAATCTCATTCACGTTTATATGAATATTGGTCCAATTCTAATTTTCATGAACTGTAGGGATGGATGGAAACAGTCCGTGACCGAGGGGAAACATTTTCCCGTCTGTCGACTCACAGTGAGTACCGCGTCTGAAAGTCCTCCTGTCTCGTCTTCTGCTCACAGCGAGTACCGGTTCTGAAGGTCCTTCCTGTCTCGGCTTCTGCTCGCTCATTAAACTCAGAATGAAAAACTGCTGTCTAGTGAAAGGAGAGGGGAAAGTAAAATCTCATTCACTTTTATATGAATATTGGTCAAATTCTATTGATCATGTACAGTCGGGATGTATGGAAAGTGTGAGCCGCCGAGGGGGATCTTTTTCCCGTCTGTCGACTCACATTGAGTCCCGCGTCTGAAAGTCCTCCTGTCTCGGCTTCTGCTCGCTCATTAAGCTCAGAATTATCAAATGCTGTCTCCAGTGAACGGAGAAGAGAAGATGAGATTTCAGCCACTTTACTATGAATATTGGTCCAATTCTAATTTTCATGAACTGTAGGGATGGATGGAAACAGTCCGTGACCGAGGGGAAACATTTTCCCGTCTGTGAACTCACAGTGAGTCCGCGTCTGAAAGTCTTGCCTGTCTCGGCTTCTGCTCGCTCACTAAGCTCAGAATGAAAAACTGCTGTCTAGTGAATGGAGAGGAGAAAGTAAAATCTCAGCCAATTTAATAAAAGTGTTTGTCAAATTCTAATGTTCATCAACAATCTGGGTGTATGAAAGTGGCCGAGGGAGATCTTTTTCCCTTCTGTGGACTCACACTGAGTATGGTATCTGAAAGTCTTCGTGTATCCGCTTCTGCTCTCTCATTAAGCTCACAATTAACGACTGCTGTCTCATGTGAAAGGAGAGACCTTCTTTAGAGGCTGCATTTCAGACCAGTGTGTGAAAAAGCCCGAAAATCCACGTATCGCTGCTCATATCTAATGTTTATCAACTTTCATTTCATCAATAAACAAAATAGACAGCAGTCTGAGGCCAGTGAGTCAACATCTGCGTTTTACTTCTTTCTGTCGCTGATAAAGCTCACAATTAACAAATGCTGTCTCCAGCGAAAGGAGAGGAGAAAATGACAATTCAGCCACTTTAATATGAATGTTTGTTGAATTCGAATGGTTGTGAATGATCTGGGTGTATGGAAACGGTCAGCGGCCGACCGGGATATTTTCCCTTCTGAGGACTCACAGTGAGTCCCGCGTCTGAAATTCCTCCTGTCTCGACTTCTGCTCACAGTGATTCCCGCGTCTGACATCTGCTCACAGCGAATGTCTCGGCTTCTGCTCACAGCGAGTACCGGTTCTGAAGGTCCTTCCTGTCTCGGCTTCTGCTCGCTCATTAAACTCAGAATGAAAAACTGCTGTCTAGTGAAAGGAGAGGAGAAAGTAAAATCTCATTCACGTTTATATGAATATTGGTCCAATTCTAATTTTCATGAACTGTAGGGATGGATGGAAACAGTCCGTGACCGAGGGGAAACATTTTCCCGTCTGTCGACTCACAGTGAGTACCGCGTCTGAAAGTCCTCCTGTCTCGCTTCTGCTCACAGCGAGTACCGGTTCTGAAGGTCCTTCCTGTCTCGGCTTCTGCTCGCTCATTAAACTCAGAATGAAAAACTGCTGTCTAGTGAAAGGAGAGGGAAAGTAAAATCTCATTCACTTTTATATGAATATTGGTCAAATTCTATTGATCATGTACAGTCGGGATGTATGGAAAGTGTGAGCCGCCGAGGGGGATCTTTTTCCCGTCTGTCGACTCACATTGAGTCCCGCGTCTGAAAGTCCTCCTGTCTCGGCTTCTGCTCGCTCATTAAGCTCAGAATTATCAAATGCTGTCTCCAGTGAACGGAGAAGAGAAGATGAGATTTCAGCCACTTTACTATGAATATTGGTCCAATTCTAATTTTCATGAACTGTAGGGATGGATGGAAACAGTCCGTGACCGAGGGAAACATTTTCCCGTCTGTGAACTCACAGTGAGTCCCGCGTCTGAAAGTCCTCTGTCTCGGCTTCTGCTCGCTCACTAAGCTCAGAATGAAAAACTGCTGTCTAGTGAATGGAGAGGAGAAAGTAAAATCTCAGCCAATTTAATAAAAGTGTTTGTCAAATTCTAATGTTCATCAACAATCTGGGTGTATGAAAGTGGCCGAGGGAGATCTTTTTCCCTTCTGTGGACTCACACTGAGTATGGTATCTGAAAGTCTTCGTGTATCCGCTTCTGCTCTCTCATTAAGCTCACAATTAACGACTGCTGTCTCATGTGAAAGGAGAGACCTTCTTTAGAGGCTGCATTTCAGACCAGTGTGTGAAAAAGCCCGAAAATCCACGTATCGCTGCTCAATATCTAATGTTTATCAACTTTCATTTCATCAATAAACAAAATAGACAGCAGTCTGAGGCCAGTGAGTCAACATCTGCGTTTTACTTCTTCTGTCGCTGATAAAGCTCACAATTAACAAATGCTGTCTCCAGCGAAAGGAGAGGAGAAAATGACAATTCAGCCACTTTAATATGAATGTTTGTTGAATTCGAATGGTTGTGAATGATCTGGGTGTATGGAAACGGTCAGCGCCGACCGGGATATTTTCCCTTCTGAGGACTCACAGTGAGTCCCGCGTCTGAAATTCCTCCTGTCTCGACTTCTGCTCACAGTGATTCCCGCGTCTGACAGTGCGCCTGTCTCGGCTTCTGCTCACAGCGAGCGGTCTCGGCTTCTGCTCACAGCGAGTACCGGTTCTGAAGGTCCTTCCTGTCTCGGCTTCTGCTCGCTCATTAAACTCAGAATGAAAAACTGCTGTCTAGTGAAAGGAGAGGGGAAAGTAAAATCTCATTCACTTTTATATGAATATTGGTCAAATTCTATTGATCATGTACAGTCGGGATGTATGGAAAGTGTGAGCCGCCGAGGGGGATCTTTTTCCCGTCTGTCGACTCACATTGAGTCCCGCGTCTGAAAGTCCTCCTGTCTCGGCTTCTGCTCGCTCATTAAGCTCAGAATATCAAATGCTGTCCAGTGAACGGAGAAGAGAAGATGAGATTTCAGCCACTTTACTATGAATATTGGTCCAATTCTAATTTTCATGAACTGTAGGGATGGATGGAAACAGTCCGTGACCGAGGGAAACATTTTCCCGTCTGTGAACTCACAGTGAGTCCCGCGTCTGAAAGTCTTGCCGTCTCGGATTCTGCTCACGGTGATTCCCGCGTCTGAAAGTCCTCCTGTCTCGGCTTCTGCTCGCTCACTAAGCTCAGAATGAAAAACTGCTGTCTAGTGAATGGAGAGGAGAAAGTAAAATCTCAGCCAATTTAATAAAAGTGTTTGTCAAATTCTAATGTTCATCAACAATCTGGGTGTATGAAAGTGGCCGAGGGAGATCTTTTTCCCTTCTGTGGACTCACACTGAGTATGGTATCTGAAAGTCTTCGTGTATCCGCTTCTGCTCTCTCATTAAGCTCACAATTAACGACTGCTGTCTCATGTGAAAGGAGAGACCTTCTTTAGAGGCTGCATTTCAGACCAGTGTGTGAAAAAGCCCGAAAATCCACGTATCGCTGCTCAATATCTAATGTTTATCAACTTTCATTTCATCAATAAACAAAATAGACAGCAGTCTGAGGCCAGTGAGTCAACATCTGCGTTTTACTTCTTTCTGTCGCTGATAAAGCTCACAATTAACAAATGCTGTCTCCAGCGAAAGGAGAGGAGAAAATGACAATTCAGCCACTTTAATATGAATGTTTGTTGAATTCGAATGGTTGTGAATGATCTGGGTGTATGGAAACGGTCAGCGGCCGACCGGGATATTTTCCCTTCTGAGGACTCACAGTGAGTCCCGCGTCTGAAATTCCTCCTGTCTCGACTTCTGCTCACAGTGATTCCCGCGTCTGACAGTGCGCCTGTCTCGGCTTCTGCTCACAGCGAGTCCCGCGTCTGAAGGTCCTGCTGTCTCGGCTTCTGCTCGCTCATTAAACTCAGAATGAAAAACTGCTGTCTAGTGAAAGGAGAGGAGAAAGTAAAATCTCATTCACGTTTATATGAATATTGTCCAATTCTAATTTTCATGAACTGTAGGGATGGATGGAAACAGTCCGTGACCGAGGGGAAACATTTTCCCGTCTGTGAACTCACAGTGAGTCCCGCGTCTGAAAGTCCTCCTGTCTCGGCTTCTGCTCGCTCACTAAGCTCAGAATGAAAAACTGCTGTCTAGTGAATGGAGAGGAGAAAGTAAAATCTCAGCCAATTTAATAAAAGTGTTTGTCAAATTCTAATGTTCATCAACAATCTGGGTGTATGAAAGTGGCCGAGGGAGATCTTTTTCCCTTCTGTGGACTCACACTGAGTATGGTATCTGAAAGTCTTCGTGTATCCGCTTCTGCTCTCTCATTAAGCTCACAATTAACGACTGCTGTCTCATGTGAAAGGAGAGACCTTCTTTAGAGGCTGCATTTCAGACCAGTGTGTGAAAAAGCCCGAAAATCCACGTATCGCTGCTCAATATCTAATGTTTATCAACTTTCATTTTCATCAATAAACAAAATAGACAGCAGTCTGAGGCCAGTGAGTCAACATCTGCGTTTTACTTCTTTCTGTCGCTGATAAAGCTCACAATAACAAATGCTGTCTCCAGCGAAAGGAGAGAGGAGAAAATGACAATTCAGCCACTTTAATATGAATGTTTGTTGAATTCGAATGGTTGTGAATGATCTGGGTGTATGGAAACGGTCAGCGGCCGACCGGGATATTTTCCCTTCTGAGGACTCACAGTGAGTCCCGCGTCTGAAATTCCTCCTGTCTCGACTTCTGCTCACAGTGATTCCGCGTCTGACAGTGCGCCTGTCTCGGCTTCTGCTCACAGCGAGTACCGGTTCTGAAGGTCCTTCCTGTCTCGGCTTCTGCTCGCTCATTAAACTCAGAATGAAAAACTGCTGTCTAGTGAAAGGAGGGAAAGTAAAATCTCATTCACTTTTATATGAATATTGGTCAAATTCTATTGATCATGTACAGTCGGGATGTATGGAAAGTGTGACCGAGGGGGATCTTTTCCCGTCTGTCGACTCACATTGAGTCCCGCGTCTGAAAGTCCTCCTGTCTCGGCTTCTGCTCGCTCATTAAGCTCAGAATTATCAAATGCTGTCTCCAGTGAACGGAGAGAGAAGATGAGATTTCAGCCACTTTACTATGAATATTGGTCCAATTCTAATTTCATGAACTGTAGGGATGGATGGAAACAGTCCGTGACCGAGGGGAAACATTTTCCCGTCTGTGAACTCACAG
>NW_026117371.1:0-7347 GCF_001640805.2 Lates calcarifer | reverse complement strand
TCTGCTCACAGCGAGTACCGGTTCTGAAGGTCCTTCCTGTCTCGGCTCTGCTCGCTCATTAAACTCAGAATGAAAAACTGCTGTCTAGTGAAAGGAGAGGGAAAGTAAAATCTCATTCACTTTTATATGAATATTGGTCAATTCTATTGATCATGTACAGTCGGGATGTATGGAAAGTGTGACCGAGGGGGATCTTTTCCCGTCTGTCGACTCACATTGAGTCCCGCGTCTGAAAGTCCTCCTGTCTCGCTTCTGCTCGCTCATTAAGCTCAGAATTATCAAATGCTGTCTCCAGTGAACGGAGAAGAAGATGGATTTCCCACTTTACTATGAATATTGGTCCAATTCTAATTTTCATGAACTGTAGGGATGGATGGAAACAGTCCGTGACCGAGGGGAAACATTTTCCCGTCTGTCGACTCACAGTGAGTACCGCGTCTGAAAGTCCTCCTGTCTCGTCTTCTGCTCACAGCGAGTACCGGTTCTGAAGTCCTTCCTGTCTCGGCTTCTGCTCGCTCATTAAACTCAGAATGAAAAACTGCTGTCTAGTGAAAGGAGAGGGGAAAGTAAAATCTCATTCACTTTTATATGAATATTGGTCAAATTCTATTGATCATGTACAGTCGGGATGTATGGAAAGTGTGAGCCGCCGAGGGGATCTTTTTCCCGTCTGTCGACTCACATTGAGTCCCGCGTCTGAAAGTCCTCCTGTCTCGGCTTCTGCTCGCTCATTAAGCTCAGAATTATCAAATGCTGTCTCCAGTGAACGGAAGAAGAGAAGATGAGATTTCAGCCACTTTACTATGAATATTGGTCCAATTCTAATTTTCATGAACTGTAGGGATGGATGGAAACAGTCCGTGACCGAGGGGAAACATTTTCCCGTCTGTGAACTCACAGTGAGTCCCCGCGTCTGAAAGTCTTGCCATCTCGGATTCTGCTCACGGTGATTCCCCGTCTGAAAGTCCTCCTGTCTCGGCTTCTGCTCGCTCACTAAGCTCAGAATGAAAAACTGCTGTCTAGTGAATGGAGAGGAGAAAGTAAAATCTCAGCCAATTTAATAAAAGTGTTTGTCAAATTCTAATGTTCATCAACAATCTGGGTGTATGAAAGTGGCCGAGGGAGATCTTTTTCCCTTCTGTGGACTCACACTGAGTATGGTATCTGAAAGTCTTCGTGTATCCGCTTCTGCTCTCTCATTAAGCTCACAATTAACGACTGCTGTCTCATGTGAAAGGAGAGACCTTCTTTAGAGGCTGCATTTCAGACCAGTGTGTGAAAAAGCCCGAAAATCCACGTATCGCTGCTCAATATCTAATGTTTATCAACTTTCATTTCATCAATAAACAAAATAGACAGCAGTCTGAGGCCAGTGAGTCAACATCTGCGTTTTACTTCTTTCTGTCGCTGATAAAGCTCACAATTAACAAATGCTGTCTCCAGCGAAAGGAGAGGAGAAAATGACAATTCAGCCACTTTAATATGAATGTTTGTTGAATTCGAATGGTTGTGAATGATCTGGGTGTATGGAAACGGTCAGACCGACCGGGATATTTTCCCTTCTGAGGACTCACAGTGAGTCCCGGTCTGAAATTCCTCCAGTCTCGACTTCTGCTCACAGTGATCCGCGTCTGAAAGTCTCGGCTTCTGCTCACAGCGAGTACCGGTTCTGAAGGTCCTTCCTGTCTCGGCTTCTGCTCGCTCATTAAACTCAGAATGAAAAACTGCTGTCTAGTGAAAGGAGAGGGAAAGTAAAATCTCATTCACTTTTATATGAATATTGGTCAAATTCTATTGATCATGTACAGTCGGGATGTATGGAAAGTGTGAGCCGCCGAGGGGATCTTTCCCGTCTGTCGACTCACATTGAGTCCCGCGTCTGAAAGTCCTCCTGTCTCGGCTTCTGCTCGCTCATTAAGCTCAGAATTATCAAATGCTGTCTCCAGTGAACGGAGAAGAGAAGATGAGATTTCAGCCACTTTACTATAAATATTGGTCCAATTCTAATTTTCATGAACTGTAGGGATGGATGGAAACAGTCCGTGACCGAGGGGAAACATTTTCCCGTCTGTCGACTCACAGTGAGTACCGCGTCTGAAAGTCCTCCTGTCTCGTCTTCTGCTCACAGCGAGTACCGGTTCTGAAAGTGCTCCTGTCTCGGCTTCTGCTCGCTCATTAAACTCAGAATGAAAAACTGCTGTCTAGTGAAAGGAGAGGAGAAAGTAAAATCTCATTCACGTTTATATGAATATTGGTCCAATTCTAATTTCATGAACTGTAGGGATGGATGGAAACAGTCCGTGACCGAGGGAAACATTTTCCCGTCTGTCGACTCACAGTGAGTACCGCGTCTGAAAGTCCCTCCTGTCTTCGTCTTCTGCTCACAGCGAGTACCGGTTCTGAAGGTCCTTCCTGTCTCGGCTTCTGCTCGCTCATTAAGCTCAGAATTATCAAATGCTGTCTCCAGTGAACGGAGAAGAGAAGATGAGATTTCAGCCACTTTACTATGAATATTGGTCCAATTCTAATTTTCATGAACTGTAGGGATGGATGGAAACAGTCCGTGACCGAGGGGAAACATTTTCCCGTCTGTCGACTCACCAGTGAGTACCGCGTCTGAAAGTCCTCCCTGTCTCGTCTTCTGCTCACAGCGAGTACCGGTTCTGAAGGTCCTTCCTGTCTCGGCTTCTGCTCGCTCATTAAACTCAGAATGAAAAACTGCTGTCTAGTGAAAGGAGAGGGGAAAGTAAAATCTCATTCACTTTTATATGAATATTGGTCAAATTCTATTGATCATGTACAGTCGGGATGTATGGAAAGTGTGAGCCGCCGAGGGGGATCTTTTTCCCGTCTGTCGACTCACATTGAGTCCCGCGTCTGAAAGTCCTCCTGTCTCGGCTTCTGCTCGCTCATTAAGCTCAGAATTATCAAATGCTGTCTCCAGTGAACGGAGAAGAGAAGATGAGATTTCAGCCACTTTACTATGAATATTGGTCCAATTCTAATTTTCATGAACTGTAGGGATGGATGGAAACAGTCCGTGACCGAGGGGAAACATTTTCCCGTCTGTGAACTCACAGTGAGTCCCGCGTCTGAAAGTCTTGCCGTCTCGGATTCTGCTCACGGTGATTCCCGCGTCTGAAAGTCCTCCTGTCTCGGCTTCTGCTCGCTCACTAAGCTCAGAATGAAAAACTGCTGTCTAGTGAATGGAGAGGAGAAAGTAAAATCTCAGCCAATTTAATAAAAGTGTTTGTCAAATTCTAATGTTCATCAACAATCTGGGTGTATGAAAGTGGCCGAGGGAGATCTTTTTCCCTTCTGCGGACTCACACTGAGTATGGTATCTGAAAGTCTTCGTGTATCCGCTTCTGCTCTCTCATTAAGCTCACAATTAACGACTGCTGTCTCATGTGAAAGGAGAGACCTTCTTTAGAGGCTGCATTTCAGACCAGTGTGTGAAAAAGCCCGAAAATCCACGTATCGCTGCTCAATATCTAATGTTTATCAACTTTCATTTCATCAATAAACAAAATAGACAGCAGTCTGAGGCCAGTGAGTCAACATCTGCGTTTTACTTCTTTCTGTCGCTGATAAAGCTCACAATTAACAAATGCTGTCTCCACCGAAAGGAGAGGAGAAAATGACAATTCAGCCACTTTAATATGAAGTTTGGTTGAATTCGAATGGTTGTGAATGATCTGGGTGTATGGAAACGGTCAGCGGCCGACCGGGATATTTTCCCTTCTGAGGACTCACAGTGAGTACCGCGTCTGAAAGTCCTCCTGTCTCGTCTTCTGCTCACAGCGAGTACCGGTTCTGAAGGTCCTTCCTGTCTCGGCTTCTGCTCGCTCATTAAACTCAGAATGAAAAACTGCTGTCTAGTGAAAGGAGAGGGGAAAGTAAAATCTCATTCACTTTTATATGAATATTGGTCAAATTCTATTGATCATGTACAGTCGGGATGTATGGAAAGTGTGAGCCCGCCGAGGGGGATCTTTTTCCCGTCTGTCGACTCACATTGAGTCCCGCGTCTGAAAGTCCTCCTGTCTCGGCTTCTGCCTCGCTCATTAAGCTCAGAATTATCAAATGCTGTCTCCAGTGAACGGAGAAGAGAAGATGAGATTTCAGCCACTTTACTATGAATATTGGTCCAATTCTAATTTTCATGAACTGTAGGGATGGATGGAAACAGTCCGTGACCGAGGGGAAACATTTTCCCGTCTGTGAACTCACAGTGAGTCCCGCGTCTGAAAGTCTTGCCATCTCGGATTCTGCTCACGGTGATTCCCGGTCTGAAAGTCCTCCTGTCTCGGCTTCTGCTCGCTCACTAAGCTCAGAATGAAAAAACTGCTGTCTAGTGAATGGAGAGGAGAAAGTAAAATCTCAGCCAATTTAATAAAAGTGTTTGTCAAAATTCTAATGTTCATCAACAATCTGGGTGTATGAAAGTGGCCGAGGGAGATCTTTTTCCCTTCTGTGGACTCACACTGAGTATGGTATGTGAAAGTCTTCGTGTATCCGCTTCTGCTCTCTCATTAAGCTCACAATTAACGACTGCTGTCTCATGTGAAAGGAGAGACCTTCTTTAGAGGCTGCATTTCAGACCAGTGTGTGAAAAAGCCCGAAAATCCACGTATCGCTGCTCAATATCTAATGTTTATCAACTTTCATTTCATCAATAAACAAAATAGACAGCAGTCTGAGGCCAGTGAGTCAACATCTGCGTTTTACTTCTTTCTGTCGCTGATAAAGCTCACAATTAACAAATGCTGTCTCCAGCGAAAGGAGAGGAGAAAATGACAATTCAGCCACTTTAATATGAATGTTTGTTGAATTCGAATGGTTGTGAATGATCTGGGTGTATGGAAACGGTCAGCGGCCGACCGGGATATTTTCCCTTCTGAGGACTCACAGTGAGTCCCGCGTCTGAAATTCCTCCAGTCTCGACTTCTGCTCGCTCACTAAGCTCAGAATGAAAAACTGCTGTCTAGTGAATGGAGAGGAGAAAGTAAAATCTCATTCACGTTTATATGAATATTGGTCCAATTCTAATTTTCATGAACTGTAGGGATGGATGGAAACAGTCCGTGACCGAGGGGAAACATTTTCCCGTCTGTCGACTCACAGTGAGTACCGCGTCTGAAAGTCCTCCTGTCTCGTCTTCTGCTCACAGCGAGTACCGGTTCTGAAGGTCCTTCCTGTCTCGGCTTCTGCTCGCTCATTAAACTCAGAATGAAAAACTGCTGTCTAGTGAAAGGAGAGGAGAAAGTAAAATCTCATTCACGTTTATATGAATATTGGTCCAATTCTAATTTTCATGAACTGTAGGGATGGATGGAAACAGTCCGTGACCGAGGGGAAACATTTTCCCGTCTGTCGACTCACAGTGAGTACCGCGTCTGAAAGTCCTCCTGTCTCGTCTTCTGCTCACAGCGAGTACCGGTTCTGAAGGTCCTTCCTGTCTCGGCTTCTGCTCGCTCATTAAACTCAGAATGAAAAACTGCTGTCTAGTGAAAGGAGGGGGAAAGTAAAATCTCATTCACTTTTATATGAATATTGGTCAAATTCTATTGATCATGTACAGTCGGGATGTATGGAAAGTGTGAGCCGCCGAGGGGGATCTTTTTCCCGTCTGTCGACTCACATTGAGTCCCGCGTCTGAAAGTCCTCCTGTCTCGGCTTCTGCTCGCTCATTAAGCTCAGAATTATCAAATGCTGTCTCCAGTGAACGGAGAAGAGAAAGATGAGATTTCAGCCACTTTACTATGAATATTGGTCCAATTCTAATTTTCATGAACTGTAGGGATGGATGGAAACAGTCCGTGACCGAGGGGAAACATTTTCCCGTCTGTCGACTCACAGTGAGTACCGCGTCTGAAAGTCCTCCTGTCTCGTCTTCTGCTCACAGCGAGTACCGGGTTCTGAAGGTCCTTCCTGTCTCGGCTTCTGCTCGCTCATTAAACTCAGAATGAAAAACTGCTGTCTAGTGAAAGGAGAGGAGAAAGGTAAAATCTCATTCACGTTTATATGAATATTGGTCCAATTCTAATTTTCATGAACTGTAGGGATGGATGGAAACAGTCCGTGACCGAGGGGAAACATTTTCCCGTCTGTCGACTCACAGTGAGTACCGCGTCTGAAAGTCCTCCTGTCTCGTCTTCTGCTCACAGCGAGTACCGGTTCTGAAGGTCCTTCCTGTCTCGGCTTCTGCTCGCTCAATAAACTCAGAATGAAAAACTGCTGTCTAGTGAAAGGAGAGGAGAAAGTAAAATCTCATTCACGTTTATATGAATATTGGTCCAATTCTAATTTTCATGAACTGTAGGGATGGATGGAAACAGTCCGTGACCGGAGGGGAAACATTTTCCCGTCTGTCGACTCACAGTGAGTACCGCGTCTGAAAGTCCTCCTGTCTCGTCTTCTGCTCACAGCGAGTACCGGTTCTGAAGGTCCTTCCTGTCTCGGCTTCTGCTCGCTCATTAAACTCAGAATGAAAAACTGCTGTCTAGTGAAAGGAGAGGGGAAAGTAAAATCTCATTCACTTTTATATGAATATTGGTCAAATTCTATTGATCATGTACAGTCGGGATGTATGGAAAGTGTGAGCCGCCGAGGGGGATCTTTTTCCCGTCTGTCGACTCACATTGAGTCCCGCGTCTGAAAGTCCTCCTGTCTCGGACTTCTGCTCGCTCATTAAGCTCAGAATTATCAAATGCTGTCTCCAGTGAACGGAGAAGAGAAGATGAGATTTCAGCCACTTTACTATGAATATTGGTCCAATTCTAATTTTCATGAACTGTAGGGATGGATGGAAACAGTCCGTGACCGAGGGGAAACATTTTCCGTCTGTCGACTCACAGTGAGTACCGCGTCTGAAAGTCCTCCTGTCTCGTCTTCTGCTCACAGCGAGTACCGGTTCTGAAGGTCCTTCCTGTCTCGGCTTCTGCTCGCTCATTAAACTCAGAATGAAAAACTGCTGTCTAGTGAAAGGAGAGGGAGAAAGTAAAATCTCATTCACGTTTATATGAATATTGGTCCAATTCTAATTTTCATGAACTGTAGGGATGGATGGAAACAGTCCGTGACCGAGGGGAACATTTTCCCGTCTGTCGACTCACAGTGAGTACCGCGTCTGAAAGTCCTCCTGTCTCGTCTTCTGCTCACAGCGAGTACCGGTTCTGAAGGTCCTTCCTGTCTCGGCTTCTGCTCGCCTCAATAAACTCAGAATGAAAAACTGCTGTCTAGTGAAAGGAGAGGAGAAAAAAATCTCATTCACGTTTATATGAATATTGGTCCAATTCTAATTTTCATGAACTGTAGGGATGGATGGAAACAGTCCGTGACCGA
>NW_026117370.1:0-14816 GCF_001640805.2 Lates calcarifer | reverse complement strand
TTTTTGATGTTGGCGACAGGCGGCGGGGTCATCGTTTGGAGTGAAAAAGGTCAAATTTCAGGTCCACATTTTTCACCTCAAAGTCACTCAGGGGCATGTCTTATGCCATTTGGAGTGGATTTGGACAGGTTTTTGGTCAAGTATTTGAAAAAGTTGACACCACCATTTTTGATGTTGGCGACAGGCGGGGGGTCATCGTTTGGAGTGAAAAAAGGTCAAAATTTCAGGTCCACATTTTTCACCTCAAGTCACTCAGGGGCATGTCTTATGCCATTTGGAGTGGATTTGGACAGGTTTTTTGGTCAAGTATTTGAAAAAGTTTGACACCACCATTTTTGATGTTGGCGACAGGCGGCGGGTCATCGTTTGGAGTGAAAAAAGGTCAAAATTGTCAGGTCCACATTTTTCACCTCAAAGTCACTCAGGGGCATGTCTTATGCCATTTGGAGTGGATTTGGACCAGGTTTTTGGTCAAGTATTTGAAAAAGTTGACACCACCATTTTTGATGTTGGCGACAGGCGGCGGGTCATCGTTTGGAGTGAAAAAAGGTCAAAATTTCAGGTCCCACATTTTTCACCTCAAAGTCACTCAGGGCATGTCTTATGCCATTTGGAGTGGATTTGGACAGGTTTTTGGTCAAGTATTTTGAAAAAGTTGACACCACCATTTTTGATGTTGGCGACAGGCGGCGGGTCATCGTTTGGAGTGAAAAAAGGTCAAAATTTCAGGTCCACATTTTTCACCTCAAAGTCACTCAGGGGCATGTCTTATGCCATTTGGAGTGGATTTGGACAGGTTTTTGGTCAAGTATTTGAAAAAGTTGACACCACCATTTTTGATGTTGGCGACAGGCGGCGGGTCATCGTTTGGAGTGAAAAAAGGTCAAAATTTCAGGTCCACATTTTTCACCTCAAAGTCACTCAGGGGCATGTCTTATGCCATTTGGAGTGGATTTGGACAGGTTTTTGGTCAAGTATTTGAAAAAGTTGACACCACCATTTTTGATGTTGGCGACAGGCGGCGGGTCATCGTTTGGAGTGAAAAAAGGTCAAAATTTCAAGGTCCACATTTTTCACCTCAAAGTCACTCAGGGGCATGTCTTATGCCATTTGGAGTGGATTTGGACAGGTTTTTGGTCAAGTATTTGAAAAAGTTGACACCACCATTTTTGATGTTGGCGACAGGCGGCGGGTCATCGTTTGGAGTGAAAAAAGGTCAAAATTTCAGGTCCACATTTTCACCTCAAAGTCACTCAGGGGCATGTCTTATGCCATTTGGAGTGGATTTGGACAGGTTTTTGGTCAAGTATTTGAAAAAGTTGACACCACCATTTTTGATGTTGGCGACAGGCGGCGGGTCATCGTTTGGAGTGAAAAAAGGTCAAAATTTCAGGTCCACATTTTTCACCTCAAAGTCACTCAGGGGCATGTCTTATGCCATTTGGAGTGGATTTGGACAGGTTTTTGGTCAAGTATTTGAAAAAGTTGACACCACCATTTTTGATGTTGGCGACAGGCGGCGGGTCATCGTTTGGAGTGAAAAAAGGTCAAAATTTCAGGTCCACATTTTTCACCTCAAAGTCACTCAGGGGCATGTCTTATGCCATTTGGAGTGGATTTGGACAGGTTTTTGGTCAAGTATTTGAAAAAGTTGACACCACCATTTTTGATGTTGGCGACAGGCGGCGGGTCATCGTTTGGAGTGAAAAAAGGTCAAAATTTCAGGTCCACATTTTTCACCTCAAAGTCACTCAGGGGCATGTCTTATGCCATTTGGAGTGGATTTGGACAGGTTTTTGGTCAAGTATTTGAAAAAGTTGACACCACCATTTTTGATGTTGGCGACAGGCGGCGGGTCATCGTTTGGAGTGAAAAAAGGTCAAAATTTCAGGTCCACATTTTTCACCTCAAAGTCACTCAGGGGCATGTCTTATGCCATTTGGAGTGGATTTGGACAGGTTTTTGGTCAAGTATTTGAAAAAGTTGACACCACCATTTTTGATGTTGGCGACAGGCGGCGGGTCATCGTTTGGAGTGAAAAAAGGTCAAAATTTCAGGTCCACATTTTTCACCTCAAAGTCACTCAGGGGCATGTCTTATGCCATTTGGAGTGGATTTGGACAGGTTTTTGGTCAAGTATTTGAAAAAGTTGACACCACCATTTTTGATGTTGGCGACAGGCGGCGGGTCATCGTTTGGAGTGAAAAAAGGTCAAAATTTCAGGTCCACATTTTTCACCTCAAAGTCACTCAGGGGCATGTCTTATGCCATTTGGAGTGGATTTGGACAGGTTTTTGGTCAAGTATTTGAAAAAGTTGACACCACCATTTTTGATGTTGGCGACAGGCGGCGGGTCATCGTTTGGAGTGAAAAAAGGTCAAAATTTCAGGTCCACATTTTTCACCTCAAAGTCACTCAGGGCATGTCTTATGCCATTTGGAGTGGATTTGGACAGGTTTTTGGTCAAGTATTTGAAAAAGTTGACACCACCATTTTTGATGTTGGCGACAGGCGGCGGGTCATCGTTTGGAGTGAAAAAAGGTCAAAATTTCAGGTCCACATTTTTCACCTCAAAGTCACTCAGGGGCATGTCTTATGCCATTTGGAGTGGATTTGGACAGGTTTTTGGTCAAGTATTTGAAAAAGTTGACACCACCATTTTTGATGTTGGCGACAGGCGGCGGGTCATCGTTTGGAGTGAAAAAAGGTCAAAATTTCAGGTCCACATTTTTCACCTCAAAGTCACTCAGGGCATGTCTTATGCCATTTGGAGTGGATTGGACAGGTTTTTGGTCAAGTATTTGAAAAAGTTGACACCACCATTTTTGATGTTGGCGACAGGCGGCGGTCATCGTTTGGAGTGAAAAAAGGTCAAAATTTCAGGTCCACATTTTTCACCTCAAAGTCACTCAGGGGCATGTCTTATGCCATTTGGAGTGGATTTGGACAGGTTTTTGGTCAAGTATTTGAAAAAGTTGACACCACCATTTTTGATGTTGGCGACAGGCGGCGGGTCATCGTTTGGAGTGAAAAAAGGTCAAAATTTCAGGTCCACATTTTTCACCTCAAGTCACTCAGGGGCATGTCTTATGCCATTTGGAGTGGATTTGGACAGGTTTTGGTCAAGTATTTGAAAAAGTTGACACCACCATTTTTGATGTTGGCGACAGGCGGCGGGTCATCGTTTGGAGTGAAAAAAGGTCAAAATTTCAGGTCCACATTTTTCACCTCAAAGTCACTCAGGGGCATGTCTTATGCCATTTGGAGTGGATTTGGACAGGTTTTTGGTCAAGTATTTGAAAAAGTTGACACCACCATTTTTGATGTTGGCGACAGGCGGCGGGTCATCGTTTGGAGTGAAAAAAGGTCAAAATTTCAGGTCCACATTTTTCACCTCAAAGTCACTCAGGGGCATGTCTTATGCCATTTGGAGTGGATTTGGACAGGTTTTTGGTCAAGTATTTGAAAAAGTTGACACCACCATTTTTGATGTTGGCGACAGGCGGCGGGTCATCGTTTGGAGTGAAAAAAGGTCAAAATTTCAGGTCCACATTTTTCACCTCAAAGTCACTCAGGGGCATGTCTTATGCCATTTGGAGTGGATTTGGACAGGTTTTTGGTCAAGTATTTGAAAAAGTTGACACCACCATTTTTGATGTTGGCGACAGGCGGCGGGTCATCGTTTGGAGTGAAAAAAGGTCAAAATTTCAGGTCCACATTTTTCACCTCAAAGTCACTCAGGGGCATGTCTTATGCCATTTGGAGTGGATTTGGACAGGTTTTTGGTCAAGTATTTGAAAAAGTTGACACCACCATTTTTGATGTTGGCGACAGGCGGCGGGTCATCGTTTGGAGTGAAAAAAGGTCAAAATTTCAGGTCCACATTTTTCACCTCAAAGTCACTCAGGGGCATGTCTTATGCCATTTGGAGTGGATTTGGACAGGTTTTTGGTCAAGTATTTGAAAAAGTTGACACCACCATTTTTGATGTTGGCGACAGGCGGCGGGTCATCGTTTGGAGTGAAAAAAGGTCAAAATTTCAGGTCCACATTTTTCACCTCAAAGTCACTCAGGGGCATGTCTTATGCCATTTGGAGTGGATTTGGACAGGTTTTTGGTCAAGTATTTGAAAAAGTTGACACCACCATTTTTGATGTTGGCGACAGGCGGCGGGTCATCGTTTGGAGTGAAAAAAGGTCAAAATTTCAGGTCCACATTTTTCACCTCAAAGTCACTCAGGGGCATGTCTTATGCCATTTGGAGTGGATTTGGACAGGTTTTTGGTCAAGTATTTGAAAAAGTTGACACCACCATTTTTGATGTTGGCGACAGGCGGCGGGTCATCGTTTGGAGTGAAAAAAGGTCAAAATTTCAGGTCCACATTTTTCACCTCAAAGTCACTCAGGGGCATGTCTTATGCCATTTGGAGTGGATTTGGACAGGTTTTTGGTCAAGTATTTGAAAAAGTTGACACCACCATTTTTGATGTTGGCGACAGGCGGCGGGTCATCGTTTGGAGTGAAAAAAGGTCAAAATTTCAGGTCCACATTTTTCACCTCAAAGTCACTCAGGGGCATGTCTTATGCCATTTGGAGTGGATTTGGACAGGTTTTTGGTCAAGTATTTGAAAAAGTTGACACCACCATTTTTGATGTTGGCGACAGGCGGCGGGTCATCGTTTGGAGTGAAAAAAGGTCAAAATTTCAGGTCCACATTTTTCACCTCAAAGTCACTCAGGGGCATGTCTTATGCCATTTGGAGTGGATTTGGACAGGTTTTTGGTCAAGTATTTGAAAAAGTTGACACCACCATTTTTGATGTTGGCGACAGGCGGCGGGTCATCGTTTGGAGTGAAAAAAGGTCAAAATTTCAGGTCCACATTTTTCACCTCAAAGTCACTCAGGGGCATGTCTTATGCCATTTGGAGTGGATTTGGACAGGTTTTTGGTCAAGTATTTGAAAAAGTTGACACCACCATTTTTGATGTTGGCGACAGGCGGCGGGTCATCGTTTGGAGTGAAAAAAGGTCAAAATTTCAGGTCCACATTTTTCACCTCAAAGTCACTCAGGGGCATGTCTTATGCCATTTGGAGTGGATTTGGACAGGTTTTTGGTCAAGTATTTGAAAAAGTTGACACCACCATTTTTGATGTTGGCGACAGGCGGCGGGTCATCGTTTGGAGTGAAAAAAGGTCAAAATTTCAGGTCCACATTTTTCACCTCAAAGTCACTCAGGGGCATGTCTTATGCCATTTGGAGTGGATTTGGACAGGTTTTTGGTCAAGTATTTGAAAAAGTTGACACCACCATTTTTGATGTTGGCGACAGGCGGCGGGTCATCGTTTGGAGTGAAAAAAGGTCAAAATTTCAGGTCCACATTTTTCACCTCAAAGTCACTCAGGGGCATGTCTTATGCCATTTGGAGTGGATTTGGACAGGTTTTTGGTCAAGTATTTGAAAAAGTTGACACCACCATTTTTGATGTTGGCGACAGGCGGCGGGTCATCGTTTGGAGTGAAAAAAGGTCAAAATTTCAGGTCCACATTTTTCACCTCAAAGTCACTCAGGGGCATGTCTTATGCCATTTGGAGTGGATTTGGACAGGTTTTTGGTCAAGTATTTGAAAAAGTTGACACCACCATTTTTGATGTTGGCGACAGGCGGCGGGTCATCGTTTGGAGTGAAAAAAGGTCAAAATTTCAGGTCCACATTTTTCACCTCAAAGTCACTCAGGGGCATGTCTTATGCCATTTGGAGTGGATTTGGACAGGTTTTTGGTCAAGTATTTGAAAAAGTTGACACCACCATTTTTGATGTTGGCGACAGGCGGCGGGTCATCGTTTGGAGTGAAAAAAGGTCAAAATTTCAGGTCCACATTTTTCACCTCAAAGTCACTCAGGGGCATGTCTTATGCCATTTGGAGTGGATTTGGACAGGTTTTTGGTCAAGTATTTGAAAAAGTTGACACCACCATTTTTGATGTTGGCGACAGGCGGCGGGTCATCGTTTGGAGTGAAAAAAGGTCAAAATTTCAGGTCCACATTTTTCACCTCAAAGTCACTCAGGGGCATGTCTTATGCCATTTGGAGTGGATTTGGACAGGTTTTTGGTCAAGTATTTGAAAAAGTTGACACCACCATTTTTGATGTTGGCGACAGGCGGCGGGTCATCGTTTGGAGTGAAAAAAGGTCAAAATTTCAGGTCCACATTTTTCACCTCAAAGTCACTCAGGGGCATGTCTTATGCCATTTGGAGTGGATTTGGACAGGTTTTTGGTCAAGTATTTGAAAAAGTTGACACCACCATTTTTGATGTTGGCGACAGGCGGCGGGTCATCGTTTGGAGTGAAAAAAGGTCAAAATTTCAGGTCCACATTTTTCACCTCAAAGTCACTCAGGGGCATGTCTTATGCCATTTGGAGTGGATTTGGACAGGTTTTTGGTCAAGTATTTGAAAAAGTTGACACCACCATTTTTGATGTTGGCGACAGGCGGCGGGTCATCGTTTGGAGTGAAAAAAGGTCAAAATTTCAGGTCCACATTTTTCACCTCAAAGTCACTCAGGGGCATGTCTTATGCCATTTGGAGTGGATTTGGACAGGTTTTTGGTCAAGTATTTGAAAAAGTTGACACCACCATTTTTGATGTTGGCGACAGGCGGCGGGTCATCGTTTGGAGTGAAAAAAGGTCAAAATTTCAGGTCCACATTTTTCACCTCAAAGTCACTCAGGGGCATGTCTTATGCCATTTGGAGTGGATTTGGACAGGTTTTTGGTCAAGTATTTGAAAAAGTTGACACCACCATTTTTGATGTTGGCGACAGGCGGCGGGTCATCGTTTGGAGTGAAAAAAGGTCAAAATTTCAGGTCCACATTTTTCACCTCAAAGTCACTCAGGGGCATGTCTTATGCCATTTGGAGTGGATTTGGACAGGTTTTTGGTCAAGTATTTGAAAAAGTTGACACCACCATTTTTGATGTTGGCGACAGGCGGCGGGTCATCGTTTGGAGTGAAAAAAGGTCAAAATTTCAGGTCCACATTTTTCACCTCAAAGTCACTCAGGGGCATGTCTTATGCCATTTGGAGTGGATTTGGACAGGTTTTTGGTCAAGTATTTGAAAAAGTTGACACCACCATTTTTGATGTTGGCGACAGGCGGCGGGTCATCGTTTGGAGTGAAAAAAGGTCAAAATTTCAGGTCCACATTTTTCACCTCAAAGTCACTCAGGGGCATGTCTTATGCCATTTGGAGTGGATTTGGACAGGTTTTTGGTCAAGTATTTGAAAAAGTTGACACCACCATTTTTGATGTTGGCGACAGGCGGCGGGTCATCGTTTGGAGTGAAAAAAGGTCAAAATTTCAGGTCCACATTTTTCACCTCAAAGTCACTCAGGGGCATGTCTTATGCCATTTGGAGTGGATTTGGACAGGTTTTTGGTCAAGTATTTGAAAAAGTTGACACCACCATTTTTGATGTTGGCGACAGGCGGCGGGTCATCGTTTGGAGTGAAAAAAGGTCAAAATTTCAGGTCCACATTTTTCACCTCAAAGTCACTCAGGGGCATGTCTTATGCCATTTGGAGTGGATTTGGACAGGTTTTTGGTCAAGTATTTGAAAAAGTTGACACCACCATTTTTGATGTTGGCGACAGGCGGCGGGTCATCGTTTGGAGTGAAAAAAGGTCAAAATTTCAGGTCCACATTTTTCACCTCAAAGTCACTCAGGGGCATGTCTTATGCCATTTGGAGTGGATTTGGACAGGTTTTTGGTCAAGTATTTGAAAAAGTTGACACCACCATTTTTGATGTTGGCGACAGGCGGCGGGTCATCGTTTGGAGTGAAAAAAGGTCAAAATTTCAGGTCCACATTTTTCACCTCAAAGTCACTCAGGGGCATGTCTTATGCCATTTGGAGTGGATTTGGACAGGTTTTTGGTCAAGTATTTGAAAAAGTTGACACCACCATTTTTGATGTTGGCGACAGGCGGCGGGTCATCGTTTGGAGTGAAAAAAGGTCAAAATTTCAGGTCCACATTTTTCACCTCAAAGTCACTCAGGGGCATGTCTTATGCCATTTGGAGTGGATTTGGACAGGTTTTTGGTCAAGTATTTGAAAAAGTTGACACCACCATTTTTGATGTTGGCGACAGGCGGCGGGTCATCGTTTGGAGTGAAAAAAGGTCAAAATTTCAGGTCCACATTTTTCACCTCAAAGTCACTCAGGGGCATGTCTTATGCCATTTGGAGTGGATTTGGACAGGTTTTTGGTCAAGTATTTGAAAAAGTTGACACCACCATTTTTGATGTTGGCGACAGGCGGCGGGTCATCGTTTGGAGTGAAAAAAGGTCAAAATTTCAGGTCCACATTTTTCACCTCAAAGTCACTCAGGGGCATGTCTTATGCCATTTGGAGTGGATTTGGACAGGTTTTTGGTCAAGTATTTGAAAAAGTTGACACCACCATTTTTGATGTTGGCGACAGGCGGCGGGTCATCGTTTGGAGTGAAAAAAGGTCAAAATTTCAGGTCCACATTTTTCACCTCAAAGTCACTCAGGGGCATGTCTTATGCCATTTGGAGTGGATTTGGACAGGTTTTTGGTCAAGTATTTGAAAAAGTTGACACCACCATTTTTGATGTTGGCGACAGGCGGCGGGTCATCGTTTGGAGTGAAAAAAGGTCAAAATTTCAGGTCCACATTTTTCACCTCAAAGTCACTCAGGGGCATGTCTTATGCCATTTGGAGTGGATTTGGACAGGTTTTTGGTCAAGTATTTGAAAAAGTTGACACCACCATTTTTGATGTTGGCGACAGGCGGCGGGTCATCGTTTGGAGTGAAAAAAGGTCAAAATTTCAGGTCCACATTTTTCACCTCAAAGTCACTCAGGGGCATGTCTTATGCCATTTGGAGTGGATTTGGACAGGTTTTTGGTCAAGTATTTGAAAAAGTTGACACCACCATTTTTGATGTTGGCGACAGGCGGCGGGTCATCGTTTGGAGTGAAAAAAGGTCAAAATTTCAGGTCCACATTTTTCACCTCAAAGTCACTCAGGGGCATGTCTTATGCCATTTGGAGTGGATTTGGACAGGTTTTTGGTCAAGTATTTGAAAAAGTTGACACCACCATTTTTGATGTTGGCGACAGGCGGCGGGTCATCGTTTGGAGTGAAAAAAGGTCAAAATTTCAGGTCCACATTTTTCACCTCAAAGTCACTCAGGGGCATGTCTTATGCCATTTGGAGTGGATTTGGACAGGTTTTTGGTCAAGTATTTGAAAAAGTTGACACCACCATTTTTGATGTTGGCGACAGGCGGCGGGTCATCGTTTGGAGTGAAAAAAGGTCAAAATTTCAGGTCCACATTTTTCACCTCAAAGTCACTCAGGGGCATGTCTTATGCCATTTGGAGTGGATTTGGACAGGTTTTTGGTCAAGTATTTGAAAAAGTTGACACCACCATTTTTGATGTTGGCGACAGGCGGCGGGTCATCGTTTGGAGTGAAAAAAGGTCAAAATTTCAGGTCCACATTTTTCACCTCAAAGTCACTCAGGGGCATGTCTTATGCCATTTGGAGTGGATTTGGACAGGTTTTTGGTCAAGTATTTGAAAAAGTTGACACCACCATTTTTGATGTTGGCGACAGGCGGCGGGTCATCGTTTGGAGTGAAAAAAGGTCAAAATTTCAATTCAAAAATTTTCACTTCAAAGTCACTCAGGGGCATGTCTTATGCCATTTGGAGTGGATTTGGACAGGTTTTTGGTCAAGTATTTGAAAAAGTTGACACCACCATTTTTGATGTTGGCGACAGGCGGCGGGTCATCGTTTGGAGTGAAAAAAGGTCAAAATTTCAGGTCCACATTTTTCACCTCAAAGTCACTCAGGGGCATGTCTTATGCCATTTGGAGTGGATTTGGACAGGTTTTTGGTCAAGTATTTGAAAAAGTTGACACCACCATTTTTGATGTTGGCGACAGGCGGCGGGTCATCGTTTGGAGTGAAAAAAGGTCAAAATTTCAGGTCCACATTTTTCACCTCAAAGTCACTCAGGGGCATGTCTTATGCCATTTGGAGTGGATTTGGACAGGTTTTTGGTCAAGTATTTGAAAAAGTTGACACCACCATTTTTGATGTTGGCGACAGGCGGCGGGTCATCGTTTGGAGTGAAAAAAGGTCAAAATTTCAGGTCCACATTTTTCACCTCAAAGTCACTCAGGGGCATGTCTTATGCCATTTGGAGTGGATTTGGACAGGTTTTTGGTCAAGTATTTGAAAAAGTTGACACCACCATTTTTGATGTTGGCGACAGGCGGCGGGTCATCGTTTGGAGTGAAAAAAGGTCAAAATTTCAGGTCCACATTTTTCACCTCAAAGTCACTCAGGGGCATGTCTTATGCCATTTGGAGTGGATTTGGACAGGTTTTTGGTCAAGTATTTGAAAAAGTTGACACCACCATTTTTGATGTTGGCGACAGGCGGCGGGTCATCGTTTTGGAGTGAAAAAAGGTCAAAATTTCAGGTCCACATTTTTCACCTCAAAGTCACTCAGGGGCATGTCTTATGCCATTTGGAGTGGATTTGGACAGGTTTTTGGTCAAGTATTTGAAAAAGTTGACACCACCATTTTTGATGTTGGCGACAGGCGGCGGGTCATCGTTTGGAGTGAAAAAAGGTCAAATTTCAGGTCCACATTTTTCACCTCAAAGTCACTCAGGGCATGTCTTATGCCATTTGGAGTGGATTTGGACAGGTTTTTGGTCAAGTATTTGAAAAAGTTGACACCACCATTTTGATGTTGGCGACAGGCGGCGGGTCATCGTTTGGAGTGAAAAAAGGTCAAAATTTCAGGTCCACATTTTTCACCTCAAAGTCACTCAGGGGCATGTCTTATGCCATTTGGAGTGGATTTGGACAGGTTTTTGGTCAAGTATTTGAAAAAGTTGACACCACCATTTTTGATGTTGGCGACAGGCGGCGGGTCATCGTTTGGAGTGAAAAAAGGTCAAAATTTCAGGTCCACATTTTTCACCTCAAAGTCACTCAGGGGCATGTCTTATGCCATTTGGAGTGGATTTGGACAGGTTTTTGGTCAAGTATTTGAAAAAGTTGACACCACCATTTTTGATGTTGGCGACAGGCGGCGGGTCATCGTTTGGAGTGAAAAAAGGTCAAAATTTCAGGTCCACATTTTTCACCTCAAAGTCACTCAGGGGCATGTCTTATGCCATTTGGAGTGGATTTGGACAGGTTTTTGGTCAAGTATTTGAAAAAGTTGACACCACCATTTTTGATGTTGGCGACAGGCGGCGGGTCATCGTTTGGAGTGAAAAAAGGTCAAAATTTCAGGTCCACATTTTTCACCTCAAAGTCACTCAGGGGCATGTCTTAATGCCATTTGGAGTGGATTTGGACAGGTTTTTGGTCAAGTATTTGAAAAAGTTGACACCACCATTTTTGATGTTGGCGACAGGCGGCGGGTCATCGTTTGGAGTGAAAAAAGGTCAAAATTTCAGGTCCACATTTTTCACCTCAAAGTCACTCAGGGGCATGTCTTATGCCATTTGGAGTGGATTTGGACAGGTTTTTGGTCAAGTATTTGAAAAAGTTGACACCACCATTTTTGATGTTGGCGACAGGCGGCGGGTCATCGTTTGGAGTGAAAAAAGGTCAAAATTTCAGGTCCACATTTTTCACCTCAAAGTCACTCAGGGGCATGTCTTATGCCATTTGGAGTGGATTTGGACAGGTTTTTGGTCAAGTATTTGAAAAAGTTGACACCACCATTTTTGATGTTGGCGACAGGCGGCGGGTCATCGTTTGGAGTGAAAAAAGGTCAAAATTTCAGTCCAACATTTTTCACCTCAAAGTCACTCAGGGGCATGTCTTATGCCATTTGGAGTGGATTTGGACAGGTTTTTGGTCAAGTATTTGAAAAAGTTGACACCACCATTTTTGATGTTGGCGACAGGCGGCGGGTCATCGTTTGGAGTGAAAAAAGGTCAAAATTTCAGGTCCACATTTTTCACCTCAAAGTCACTCAGGGGCATGTCTTATGCCATTTGGAGTGGATTTGGACAGGTTTTTGGTCAAGTATTTGAAAAAGTTGACACCACCATTTTTGATGTTGGCGACAGGCGGCGGGTCATCGTTTGGAGTGAAAAAAGGTCAAAATTTCAGGTCCACACTCAAAGTCACTCGGCATGTCTTATGCCATTTGGAGTGGATTTGGACATTTTGGTCATTTGAAAAGTTGACACCATTTTGATGTGGCGACAGGCGGCGGGTCATCGTTTGGAGTGAAAAAAGGTCAAAATTTCAGTCCACATTTTTCACCTCAAAGTCACTCAGGGGCATGTCTTATGCCATTTGGAGTGGATTTGGACAGGTTTTTGGTCAAGTATTTGAAAAAGTTGACACCACCATTTTTGATGTTGGCGACAGGCGGCGGTCATTTTGGAGTGAAAAAAGGTCAAAATTTCAGGTCCACATTTTTCACCTCAAAGTCACTCAGGGGCATGTCTTATGCCATTTGGAGTGGATTTGGACAGGTTTTTGGTCAAGTTTTGAAAAAGTTGACACCACCATTTTTGATGTTGGCGACAGGCGGCGGGTCATCGTTTGGAGTGAAAAAGGTCAAATTTCAGGTTTTCACCTCAAAGTCACTCAGGGCATGTCTTATGCCATTTGGAGTGGATTTGGACAGGTTTTTGGTCAAGTCTTTGAAAAAGTTGACACCACCATTTTTGATGTTGGCGACAGGCGGCGGGTCATCGTTTGGAGTGAAAAAAGGTCAAAATTTCAGGTCCACATTTTTCACCTCAAAGTCACTCAGGGGCATGTCTTATGCCATTTGGAGTGGATTTGGACAGGTTTTTGGTCAAGTTTGAAAAAGTTGACACCACCATTTTTGATGTTGGCGACAGGCGGCGGGTCATCGTTTGGAGTGAAAAAAGGTCAAAATTTCAGGTCCACATTTTTCACCTCAAAGTCACTCAGGGGCATGTCTTATGCCATTTGGAGTGGATTTGGACAGGTTTTGGTGTTTGAAAAAGTTGACACCACCATTTTTGATGTTGGCGACAGGCGGCGGGTCATCGTTTGGAGTGAAAAAAGGTCAAAATTTCAGGTCCACATTTTTCACCTCAAAGTCACTCAGGGCGTGTCTTATGCCATTTGGAGTGGATTTGGACAGGTTTTTGGTCTTTGAAAAAGTTGACACCACCATTTTTGATGTTGGCGACAGGCGGCGGGTCATCGTTTTGAGTGAAAAAGGTCAAAATTTCAGGTCCACATTTTTCACCTCAAAGTCACTCAGGGGCATGTCTTATGCCATTTGGAGTGGATTTGGACAGGTTTTTTGTCAATTATTTGAAAAAGTTGACACCACCATTTTTGATGTGCGACAGGCGGCGGGTCATCGTTTTGAAAAAAGGTCAAAATTCAGGTCCACATTTTTCACCTCAAAGTCACTCAGGGGCATGTCTTATGCCATTTGGAGTGGATTTGGACATTTTGGTCTTGAAAAAGTTGACACCACCTTTTGATGTTGTCATCGTTTGGAGTGAAAAAAGGTCAAAATTTCAGGTCCACATTTTTCACCTCAAAGTCACTCAGGGGCATGTCTTATGCCATTTGGAGTGGATTTGGACAGGTTTTTGGTCAAGTATTTGAAAAAGTTGACACCACCATTTTTGAACGACAGGTCAAAGTGAAAAAAGGTCAAATTTCAGGTCTTTTCACTCAAAGTCACTCAGGGGCATGTCTTATGCCATTTGGAGTGGATTTGGACAGGTTTTTGGTCAAGTATTTGAAAAAGTTGACACCACCATTTTTGATGTTGGCGACAGGCGGCGGTCATCGTTTGGAGTGAAAAAAGGTCAAAATTTCAGGTCCACATTTTTCACCTCAAAGTCACTCAGGGGCATGTCTTATGCCATTTGGATGGATTTGGACAGGTTTTTGGTTCTTTGAAAAAGTTGACACCACCATTTTTGATGTTGGCGACAGGCGGCGGGTCATCGTTTGGAGTGAAAAAAGGTCAAAATTTCAGGTCCACATTTTTCACCTCAAAGTCACTCAGGGGCATGTCTTATGCCATTTGGAGTGGATTTGGACAGGTTTTTTGGTGAAGTATTTGAAAAAGTTGACACCACCATTTTTGATGTTGGCGACAGGCGGCGGGTCATCGTTTGGAGTGAAAAAAGGTCAAAATTTCAGGTCCACATTTTTCACCTCAAGTCACTCAGGGCATGTCTTATGCCATTTGGAGTGGATTTGGACAGGTTTTTGGTCAAGTCTTTGAAAAAGTTGACACCACCATTTTTGATGTTGGCGACAGGCGGCGGGTCATCGTTTGGAGTGAAAAAAGGTCAAAATTTCAGGTCCACATTTTTCACCTCAAAGTCACTCGGGGCATGTCTTATGCCATTTGGAGTGGATTTGGACAGGTTTTTGGTGAATTTTTGAAAAGTTGACACCACCATTTTTTGGTTGGCGACAGGCGGGGTCATCGTTTGGAGTGAAAAAAGGTCAAAATTTCAGGTCCACATTTTTCACCTCAAAGTCACTCAGGGGCATGTCTTATGCCATTTGGAGTGGATTTGGACAGGTTTTTGGTCAAGTATTTGAAAAAGTTGACACCACCATTTTTGATGTTGGCGACAGGCGGCGGGTCATCGTTTGGAGTGAAAAAAGGTCAAAATTTCAGGTCCACATTTTTCACCTCAAAGTCACTCAGGGGCATGTCTTATGCCATTTTGGAGTGGATTTGGACAGGTTTTTGGTCAATTTTTGAAAAAGTTGACACCACCATTTTTG
>NW_026117369.1:0-5406 GCF_001640805.2 Lates calcarifer | reverse complement strand
CTGTCAGACGCGGGACTCACTGTGAGCAGAAGCCGTGACAGGAGAACAGTCAGACGCGGGACTGACTGTGAGTCTACAGACGGGAAAATGTTTCCCCTCGGTTACGGACTGTTTCCATACATCCCTATAGTTCATGAAAATTAGAATTGGACCAATATTCATAGTAAAGTGGCTGAAATCTTATCTTCTCTTCTCCGTTCACTGGAGACAGCATTTGATAATTCTGAGCTTAATGAGCGAGCAGAAGCCCAGACAGGAGGACTTTCAGACGCAGGACTCGCTGTGAGGCGACAGAAGGGAAAAAGATCCCCCTCGGCGGCTCACACTTTCCATACATCCCGAATGTACATGATCAATAGAATTTGACCAATATTCATATAAAAGTGAATGAGATTTTACTTTCCCCTCTCCTTTCACTAGACAGCAGTTTTTCATTCTGAGTTAATGAGCGAGCAGAAGCCGAGACAGCACTTTCAGACGCGCGGTACTCACTGTGAGTCGACAGACGGGAAAATGTTTCCCCCTCGGTCACGGACTGTTTCCATCCATCCCTACAGTTCATGAAAATTAGAATTGGACCAATATTCATATAAACGTGAATGAGATTTTACTTTCTCCCCTCCTTTCACTAGACAGCAGTTTTTCATTCTGAGCTTAATGAGCCGAGCAGGACTTTCAGACGCGGGACTCGCTGTGAGCAGGCTTCTGTTTCCATACATCCCTACAGTTCATGAAAATTAGAATTGGACCAATATTCATAGTAAAGTGGCTGAAATCTCATCTTCTCTTCTCCGTACACTGGAGACAGCATTTGATAAGTCTGAGCTTAATGGGCGAGCAGAAGCTGAGACAGGAGGACTTTCAGACGCGGGACTCACTGTGAGTCGAAAGAAAGGAAAAAGATCCCCCTCGGCTCACACTTTCCATACATCCCGACTCTTAATGAACATCAGAATTTCATAAACATTTCTATTAACCCTCGCATTGTCCTTTGGTCAAGGTGATGACCATGCCTTTGTTGTGTGTGTGTTTGTAGTAAGATTTGTTGTTGTTTCATGACATTTGTGATTTTGAAGCGGTTATCTTTTGTTTTTGAATAATAATGAAAAAAAAAGAATAAAGGAAAAGATGACACAAACACTTCATATATGACAGAGCCACTTTATTTTAAACATCGACAGCCTGTATACCAACATAAAACACAGATATGGGCATCAGAATGGTCAAAACCATCTTCCAGAGATATCCAGACTCGAAAAGGCCCGACATTGAGGTTCTACAACTCCTGTAGGTATGCCTGAAATATAATGACTTTGAGTTCGATCAGAAGCAGTATCTGCAAGTGGAAGGGACCCGTATAAAACAGTTGGACAAAGTGTGTTGGAATAGCTTTCAAATTGGTTGGTTGGAAGGGCTTCCAACAGGGACAAACATATTCAAATTTCAGCCTCCTAGCTTGAAGTGTTGTAGAGATACAACATATTTTCTCTGATTGGCCTCCAACTTGGTAGGTTGGAAGGGTACCCAACAAGGACTAACTTGTCAAAATTCCAGCCTCCTAGTGTCGAGCGTTATGGAGATATGACCCTGTCCAGTGGATGTCCAGGGCACGGAAAGAGGACGACACCAATTGTTTACCACTGCTAGTGATTTGAGAGCAAAAATGAACAGGTGATGACTCTGGACTCGTCGTCCCTTTCAGGAGGCAAAACTGGATATGGTGGACTGTGGACTGAAGACTTTCCTCGTGAAGGATGTGTTCAAATGACCTTCTGCCTCAGATTGTCTGATTACCCCCCCAGCTTCAGGAGGATGTCAGCATGCATACTGACTCTCCTCAGTTTGCGTATAAATGGCACAGAAGTGTGGATGATGCTCTCCTGACATTGCTGCATTGCGTCCATACCCATCTTGAGAAGCCCAAATCACTTATTAGACTGGTCTTTGTGGACTTTTCAAGTGCCTTTAACATTGTGCATTTCCACCTAATGTGAAGAAAACTGCTCCAAATGGATGTAAACCCACAGCTGATCCTCTGGATCCTCTCATCCTCGACAAACTGACACAGAGTCTGAAAAACAGAAAGGGTCATTTCATACTGATACCTTGGATAATAATTGATCACAGACTCATCTTTCAACAAAACAATGAAACCCTGTGTCAGCAGTGCCTTTCCTGACCGCTTTCTATAAATGCTTCATTGAATCTGTAATCACTTTCAATATCTCAGCTTGGTTTGAGTCATTATCTAACATCATTAAAAACCCACTAAACAAAATCATAATAATGAGCAGAAAAATAACCAGACTGGAGCAGGAACTACTCACTACCATTTTCGAAAGAGAAACTAAACTAATAGTAACACAAATGGCATCAAACACCACACACACATTATATAGCTAATACAGTCTTCTACCCTCAGGCCAAATATACAGGTCACTCACTTTTATGGCATAGTCCTGAGACTATCATCTATCTTCCTTAGCAGGGTATTGCCATTGGACAAAGTGTGTTGGAATGGCTTCAAAAGTGGTTGGCTGGAAGGGCTTCCAACAAGGATGAACATGTTCCAATTTCAGCCTCCTAGGTTCAAGGTTATGGAGATATGACCCTGTCCATTTGGAATACCCTGTCCACCCATTATAATGTATTTGAAGTGGACACGCTTTGTCCAATGGCAATACCATGCCTTACCATTGGACACCTGTCCACTTCAAAAACCCTGACCCTATGATAAGGTATTGCCTTTGAACAAAGAGTGTCCACTGGCAATACCTTACAATGATAAGGTATTGTCATTGGGCAAAGTGTGTGCACTGGCAATACACTACAATGGGGCCAGGGTATTTAAAGTGGACAGGTGACCAATGGCAATACCTTAGGCTGCCTGTCCAGGGTATTACCATCGGACACCACTGCCTGACACTTCCTGACCTGACATCATCCTAAGCAGGGTATTGCAAATTGCAAAGTGTGTTGGAATGGCTTCCAAACTGGTAGGTTGGAAGGGCTTCCAACAGGGACAAACATATTCAAATTTCAGCCTCCTAGCTTGGAGTGTTGTGGAGATACGACATATTTTCTCTGATTGGCCTCCAACTTGGTAGGTTGGAAGGGTACCCAACAAGGACTAACATGTCAGAATTCCAGCCTCCTAAGATTGAGCGTTATGGAGATATGACCCTGTCCAGTGGATGACCAGGGGCAAGAGGACGACACCAATTGTTTACCAGTGCTAGAGATTTGAGAGCAAAAATGAACAGGTGATGACTCTGGACTCGTCCCTTTCAGCAAAACTGGATATGGTGGACTAAAGGCTATTCTCGTGAAGGATGTGTTCAAGTGACACAAGTTGACAAAGAATTCTCAGAAGCAAGAACATTTATTAAACACACAAAACATACAATAAAGCAACAAGAACAACAACAAGAGGAACACTCAAGAGCACTGCACACAAAAATCTATTTCAAAACTTACTTAAGAATATAAACTATGTACAATTGCCCTGAATGGTCTCAAAGTTATTTCTGGAACTTCAGCCTTCTACAGGCTATGACCCGCCTTTAACACATTTATTTATTCACTTATCAATATTTATCACTATTCAATATTAAAATCATATCACACCAGTATTTAGTATTACTAAGATGCTATAGTATCCATTCACCAATGAGATAGCTGGGGAGCACGGGCAGGAAGCGGAAGTAAGGTCACGCCTTCCCAGGCTGGAGCCAATCACGCACTGGGACGGCTCATCGCAAGTTGCATACAGAAAACTACCAGACAAAGGCTGCGTAGCTGCACAGTGCGGCCTCAGTTTTCAGTGGTGATTAACAGACATGTGTAAAGAACTGACAATACACACTCACTTACTATTCTCAGGTTACCTGAACATTTCTGCAGTTGCTTTTCTCTGGCTGCACTATGATAATTTCCTAACAAATTAGCGTAAACTAGAAAGAGAGTTGTCCAGACCACCAGTGGTGCTTCTCTAACACAGACAATGATAGCTGACCAGAATTTCTTGTACATAAGTGAGGATGTAGCTAAATGTAGCTTGAACTTAAATTTCATGCATCTAAACTGGAAAACTGGTTAAAGTTAATATAAATAGAGAAGGGCTGTCAGTAGCCGTTATACCCAGCAGTTGGTATCAGCAGCCGAGCTTGGAAAGTAGGTCTCAATACAGAAGTGAGAAGAGAGTTTCACAGGTTGATTGTATTTTTAACCACTGTTCTCAGTGCTTTACTATGTATGTGTGAAGAGGAGAGATGACTTTTTGATGAATAATTTTAATAATCCAAAAACATCTTGATTTTTAAAGCAGCAATTATGTAGCAAATAACAGTTATTAATTTAAATTTGAAGGAGCAGTTGTAGCAGAAACAGGAATAAATTACAGTTTATTAATAAAATATACAAACATGCTTACAAATTATATCATATCTCATGCATGACCCTTTTTATTAAGTAACTTGAAATCTCTAAATAATAAGATATGCCACAAAAATGGCTGCCAACAGAATATGGAGTCCAGTAGTCATCCGTAGTGTTTGAACTTGACTTCTGTAAGGCAGGGCTGAACAACGTATGTTACCATCAGTCATCATCTGTGTAGGCATCTCTCTGTCACTCATTCTATGAAGGTGTTACAGTAGGCACAGAGCCCAAATCATACTGTGTGGGTTAAAAACTGCAGTGAGGATTCATGGGTAAATATCAAATGAATGCAGTGTGTCAGGATAGGGCAACAACAAAATGTAACATATTTTATGCTCATAAACAGATGAAGGGTGACACATTTGTGAACCCAGAGCTTTTGACATTAGAACATGGAGTACATGGTGTCTTTTGTTGGACAGCATTGATCTCAGTGGTTTCTACACAGAATTGTTCAGCCTTACCACCAAAGGCTTCTCACACAGTGGTTAGACTGGATTTAATGTGCTCAGTAGTCCACGACTCAAAAACTCCAGCAGAGCTCCACTGTCATATCATATCAACATGATCAGTTCAGGTGTATGTTATCCAACATTTGAATGTGTTTTTCAAAATGTAATTCACCTGTGTGACTTCAGGTGAGAGGAGTAACATGGGAACAATCACGTCATTAGACAAGGCCCATGTGAAAACCCTGAGCTTCAGTTTCACACACATTTTACCACTGGAGTTCTAAACAGTGTAGGACTCATGTCTGTACCCAGAGCTTTAGATTAGATCAAGGCTAAGAGCACAAATGTGAGAAACCTTTAACATACATAGCAGCTGACACCCCACACTAATGATTAAGATGACTAAAATCTGGCCTCTCCTCCAGGTTAATTAGTTGACGTGCCTGTGGCACCTGAACTAATTGACCTGTTTTCCCTCTCTATCTGTTCTCTTTATCTATGGATGAAAGAGACA
>NW_026117368.1:0-16178 GCF_001640805.2 Lates calcarifer | reverse complement strand
TATGAATATTGGTCCAATTCTAATTTTCATGAACTGTAGGGATGGATGGAAAAGTCCGTGACCGAGGGGAAACATTTTCCCGTCTGTCGACTCACAGTGAGTACCGCGCGTCTGAAAGTCCTCCTGTCTCGTCTTCTGCTCACAGCGAGTACCGGTTCTGAAGGTCCTTCCTGTCTCGGCTTCTGCTCGCTCATTAAACTCAGAATGAAAAACTGCTGTCTAGTGAAAGGAGAGGGAAAGTAAAATCTCATTCACTTTTATATGAATATTGGTCAAATTCTATTGATCATGTACAGTCGGGATGTATGGAAATGTGTGAGCCGCCGAGGGGGATCTTTTTCCCCGTCTGTCGACTCACATTGAGTCCCGCGTCTGAAAGTCCTCCTGTCTCGGCTTCTGCTCGCTCATTAAGCTCAGAATTATCAAAATGCTGTCTCCAGTGAACGGAGAAGAGAAAGATGAGATTTCAGCCACTTTACTATGAATATTGGTCCAATTCTAATTTTCATGAACTGTAGGGATGGATGGAAACAGTCCGTGACCGAGGGGAAACATTTTCCCGTCTGTGAACTCACAGTGGAGTCCCGCGTCTGAAAGTCTTGCCGTCTCGGATTCTGCTCACGGTGATTCCCGCGTCTGAAAGTCCTCCTGTCTCGGCTTCTGCTCGCTCACTAAGCTCAGAATGAAAAACTGCTGTCTAGTGAATGGAGAGGAGAAAGTAAAATCTCAGCCAATTTAATAAAAGTGTTTGTCAAATTCTAATGTTCATCAACAATCTGGGTGTATGAAAGTGGCCGAGGGAGATCTTTTTCCCTTCTGTGGACTCACACTGAGTATGGTATCTGAAAGTCTTCGTGTATCCGCTTCTGCTCTCTCATTAAGCTCACAATTAACGACTGCTGTCTCATGTGAAAGGAGAGACCTTCTTTAGAGGCTGCATTTCAGACCAGTGTGTGAAAAAGCCCGAAAATCCACGTATCGCTGCTCAATATCTAATGTTTATCAACTTTCATTTCATCAATAAACAAAATAGACAGCAGTCTGAGGCCAGTGAGTCAACATCTGCGTTTTACTTCTTTCTGTCGCTGATAAAGCTCACAATTAACAAATGCTGTCTCCAGCGAAAGGAGAGGAGAAAATGACAATTCAGCCACTTTAATATGAATGTTTGTTGAATTCGAATGGTTGTGAATGATCTGGGTGTATGGAAACGGTCAGCGGCCGACCGGGATATTTTCCCTTCTGAGGACTCACAGTGAGTCCCGCGTCTGAAATTCCTCCAGTCTCGACTTCTGCTCACAGTGATTCCCGCGTCTGACAGTGCGCCTGTCTCGGCTTCTGCTCACAGCGAGTCCCGCGTCTGAAGTCCTGCTGTCTCGGCTTCTGCTCACAGCGAGTACCGGTTCTGAAGGTCCTTCCTGTCTCGGCTTCTGCTCGCTCATTAAACTCAGAATTATCAAATGCTGTCTCAGTGAAAGGAGAGGAGAAGATGAGATTTCAGCCACGTTTACTATGAATATTGGTCCAATTCTAATTTTCATGAACTGTAGGGATGGATGGAAACAGTCCGTGACCGAGGGGAAACATTTTCCCGTCTGTCGACTCACAGTGAGTACCGCGTCTGAAGTCCTCCTGTCTCGTCTTCTGCTCACAGCGAGTACCGGTTCTGAAGGTCCTTCCTGTCTCGGCTTCTGCTCGCTCATTAAACTCAGAATGAAAAACTGCTGTCTAGTGAAAGGAGAGGGGAAAGTAAAATCTCATTCACTTTTATATGAATATTGGTCAAATTCTATTGATCATGTACAGTCGGGATGTATGGAAAGTGTGAGCCGCCGAGGGGGATCTTTTTCCCGTCTGTCGACTCACATTGAGTCCCGCGTCTGAAAGTCCTCCTGTCTCGGCTTCTGCTCGCTCATTAAGCTCAGAATTATCAAATGCTGTCTCCAGTGAACGGAGAAGAGAAGATGAGATTTCAGCCACTTTACTATGAATATTGGTCCAATTCTAATTTTCATGAACTGTAGGGATGGATGGAAACAGTCCGTGACCGAGGGGAAACATTTTCCCGTCTGTGAACTCACAGTGAGTCCCGCGTCTGAAAGTCTTGCCGTCTCGGATTCTGCTCACGGTGATTCCCGCGTCTGAAAGTCCTCCTGTCTCGGCTTCTGCTCGCTCACTAAGCTCAGAATGAAAAACTGCTGTCTAGTGAATGGAGAGGAGAAAGTAAAATCTCAGCCAATTTAATAAAAGTGTTTGTCAAATTCTAATGTTCATCAACAATCTGGGTGTATGAAAGTGGCCGAGGGAGATCTTTTTCCCTTCTGTGGACTCACACTGAGTATGGTATCTGAAAGTCTTCGTGTATCCGCTTCTGCTCTCTCATTAAGCTCACAATTAACGACTGCTGTCTCATGTGAAAGGAGAGACCTTCTTTAGAGGCTGCATTTCAGACCAGCGTGTGAAAAAGCCCGAAAATCCACGTATCGCTGCTCAATATCTAATGTTTATCAACTTTCATTTCATGAATAAACAAAATAGACAGCAGTCTGAGGCCAGTGAGTCAACATCTGCGTTTTACTTCTTTCTGTCGCTGATAAAGCTCACAATTAATGAGAGAGCAGAAGCGGATACACGAAGACTTTCAGATACCATACTCAGTGTGAGTCCACAGAAGGGAAAATGTTTCCCCTTGGCGGCTCACAGTTTCCATACATCCCGACTATACATGAACAATAGAATTTGACCAATATTCATTTAAACGTGAATGAGATTTTACTTTCTCCTCTCCTTTCACTAGACAGCAGTTTTTCATTCTGAGCTTAGTGAGAGAGCAGAAACCGAGACAGCAGGACCTTCAGACGCGGGACTCGCTGTGAGCAGAAGCCGAGACAGGCGGACTGTCAGACGCGGGACTCACTGTGAGCAGAAGCCGTGACAGGAGAACAGTCAGACGCGGGACTGACTGTGAGTCTACAGACGGGAAAATGTTTCCCCTCGGTTACGGACTGTTTCCATACATCCCTATAGTTCATGAAAATTAGAATTGGACCAATATTCATAGTAAAGTGGCTGAAATCTTATCTTCTCTTCTCCGTTCACTGGAGACAGCATTTGATAATTCTGAGCTTAATGAGCGAGCAGAAGCCCAGACAGGAGGACTTTCAGACGCAGGACTCGCTGTGAGGCGACAGAAGGGAAAAAGATCCCCCTCGGCGGCTCACACTTTCCATACATCCCGAATGTACATGATCAATAGAATTTGACCAATATTCATATAAAAGTGAATGAGATTTTACTTTCCCCTCTCCTTTCACTAGACAGCAGTTTTTCATTCTGAGTTTAATGAGCGAGCAGAAGCCGAGACAGCACTTTCAGACGCGGTACTCACTGTGAGTCGACAGACGGGAAAATGTTTCCCCTCGGTCACGGACTGTTTCCATCCATCCCTACAGTTCATGAAAATTAGAATTGGACCAATATTCATATAAACGTGAATGAGATTTTACTTTCTCCCCTCCTTTCACTAGACAGCAGTTTTTCATTCTGAGCTTAATGAGCCGAGCAGGACTTTCAGACGCGGGACTCGCTGTGAGCAGGCTTCTGTTTCCATACATCCCTACAGTTCATGAAAATTAGAATTGGACCAATATTCATAGTAAAGTGGCTGAAATCTCATCTTCTCTTCTCCGTACACTGGAGACAGCATTTGATAAGTCTGAGCTTAATGGGCGAGCAGAAGCTGAGACAGGAGGACTTTCAGACGCGGGACTCACTGTGAGTCGAAAGAAAGGAAAAAGATCCCCCTCGGCTCACACTTTCCATACATCCCGACTCTTAATGAACATCAGAATTTCATAAACATTTCTATTAACCCTCGCATTGTCCTTTTGGTCAAGGTGACCCCGTGACCATGCCTTTGTGTGTGTGTGTTTGTAGTAAGATTTGTTGTTGTTCATGACATTTGTGATTTTGAAGCGGTTATCTTTTGTTTTTGAATAATAATGAAAAAAAAAGAATAAAGGAAAGATGACACAAACACTTCATATATGACAGAGCCACTTTATTTTAAACATCGACAGCCTGTATACCAACATAAACACAGATATGGGCATCAGAATGGTCAAAACCATCTTCCAGAGATATCCAGACTCGAAAAGGCCCGACATTGAGGTTCTACAACTCCTGTAGGTATGCCTGAAATATAATGACTTTGAGTTCGATCAGAAGCAGTATCTGCAAGTGGAAGGGACCCGTATAAAACAGTTGGACAAAGTGTGTTGGAATAGCTTTCAAATTGGTTGGTTGGAAGGGCTTCCAACAGGGACAAACATATTCAAATTTCAGCCTCCTAGCTTGAAGTGTTGTAGAGATACAACATATTTTCTCTGATTGGCCTCCAACTTGGTAGGTTGGAAGGGTACCCAACAAGGACTAACTTGTCAAAATTCCAGCCTCCTAGTGTCGAGCGTTATGGAGATATGACCCTGTCCAGTGGATGTCCAGGGCACGGAAAGAGGACGACACCAATTGTTTACCACTGCTAGTGATTTGAGAGCAAAAATGAACAGGTGATGACTCTGGACTCGTCCCTTTCAGGAGGCAAAACTGGATATGGTGGACTGTGGACTGAAGACTTTCCTCGTGAAGGATGTGTTCAAATGACCTTCTGCCTCAGATTGTCTGATTACCCCCCCAGCTTCAGGAGGATGTCAGCATGCATACTGACTCTCCTCAGTTTGCGTATAAATGGCACAGAAGTGTGGATGATGCTCTCCTGACATTGCTGCATTGCGTCCATACCCATCTTGAGAAGCCCAAATCACTTATTAGACTGGTCTTTGTGGACTTTTCAAGTGCCTTTAACATTGTGCATTTCCACCTAATGTGAAGAAAACTGCTCCAAATGGATGTAAACCCACAGCTGATCCTCTGGATCCTCTCATCCTCGACAAACTGACACAGAGTCTGAAAAACAGAAAGGGTCATTTCATACTGATACCTTGGGATAATAATTGATCACAGACTCATCTTTCAACAAAACAATGAAACCCTGTGTCAGCAGTGCCTTTCCTGACCGCTTTCTATAAATGCTTCATTGAATCTGTAATCACTTTCAATATCTCAGCTTGGTTTGAGTCATTATCTAACATCATTAAAAACCCACTAAACAAAATCATAATAATGAGCAGAAAAATAACCAGACTGGAGCAGGAACTACTCACTACCATTTTCGAAAGAGAAACTAAACTAATAGTAACACAAATGGCATCAAACACCACACACACATTATATAGCTAATACAGTCTTCTACCCTCAGGCCAAATATACAGGTCACTCACTTTTATGGCATAGTCCTGAGACTATCATCTATCTTCCTTAGCAGGGTATTGCCATTGGACAAAGTGTGTTGGAATGGCTTCAAAAGTGGTTGGCTGGAAGGGCTTCCAACAAGGATGAACATGTTCCAATTTCAGCCTCCTAGGTTCAAGGTTATGGAGATATGACCCTGTCCATTTGGAATACCCTGTCCACCCATTATAATGTATTTGAAGTGGACACGCTTTGTCCAATGGCAATACCATGCCTTACCATTGGACACCTGTCCACTTCAAAAACCCTGACCCTATGATAAGGTATTGCCTTTGAACAAAGAGTGTCCACTGGCAATACCTTACAATGATAAGGTATTGTCATTGGGCAAAGTGTGTGCACTGGCAATACACTACAATGGGGCCAGGGTATTTAAAGTGGACAGGTGACCAATGGCAATACCTTAGGCTGCCTGTCCAGGGTATTACCATCGGACACCACTGCCTGACACTTCCTGACCTGACATCATCCTAAGCAGGGTATTGCAAATTGCAAAGTGTGTTGGAATGGCTTCCAAACTGGTAGGTTGGAAGGGCTTCCAACAGGGACAAACATATTCAAATTTCAGCCTCCTAGCTTGGAGTGTTGTGGAGATACGACATATTTTCTCTGATTGGCCTCCAACTTGATAGGTTGGAAGAGTACCCAACAAGGACTAACATGTCAGAATTCCAGCCTCCTAAGATTGAGCGTTATGGAGATATGACCCTGTCCAGTGGATGACCAGGGCATGGCAAGAGGACGACACCAATTGTTTACCAGTGCTAGAGATTTGAGAGCAAAAATGAACAGGTGATGACTCTGGACTCGTCCCTTTCAGCAAAACTGGATATGGTGGACTAAAGGCTATTCTCGTGAAGGATGTGTTCAAGTGACACAAGTTGACAAAGAATTCTCAGAAGCAAGAACATTTATTAAACACACAAAACATACAATAAAGCAACAAGAACAACAACAAGAGGAACACTCAAGAGCACTGCACACAAAAATCTATTTCAAAACTTACTTAAGAATATAAACTATGTACAATTGCCCTGAATGGTCTCAAAGTTATTTCTGGAACTTCAGCCTTCTACAGGCTATGACCCGCCTTTAACACATTTATTTATTCACTTATCAATATTTATCACTATTCAATATTAAAATCATATCACACCAGTATTTAGTATTACTAAGATGCTATAGTATCCATTCACCAATGAGATAGCTGGGAGCACGGGCAGGAAGCGGAAGTAAGGTCACGCCTTCCCAGGCTGGAGCCAATCACGCACTGGGGACGGCTCATCGCAAGTTGCATACAGAAAACTACCAGACAAGGGCTGCGTAGCTGGCACAGTGCGGCCTCAGTTTTCAGTGGTGATTAACAGACATGTGTAAAGAACTGACAATACACACTCACTTACTATTCTCAGGTTACCTGAACATTTCTGCAGTTGCTTTTCTCTGGCTGCACTATGATAATTTCCTAACAAATTAGCGTAAACTAGAAAGAGAGTTGTCCAGACCACCAGTGGTGCTTCTCTAACACAGACAATGATAGCTGACCAGAATTTCTTGTACATAAGTGAGGATGTAGCTAAATGTAGCTTGAACTTAAATTTCATGCATCTAAACTGGAAAACTGGTTAAAGTTAATATAAATAGAGAAGGGCTGTCAGTAGCCGTTATACCCAGCAGTTGGTATCAGCAGCCGAGCTTGGAAAGTAGGTCTCAATACAGAAGTGAGAAGAGAGTTTCACAGGTTGATTGTATTTTTAACCACTGTTCTCAGTGCTTTACTATGTATGTGTGAAGAGGAGAGATGACTTTTTGATGAATAATTTTAATAATCCAAAAACATCTTGATTTTTAAAGCAGCAATTATGTAGCAAATAACAGTTATTAATTTAAATTTGAAGGAGCAGTTGTAGCAGAAACAGGAATAAATTACAGTTTATTAATAAAATATACAAACATGCTTACAAATTATATCATATCTCATGCATGACCCTTTTTATTAAGTAACTTGAAATCTCTAAATAATAAGATATGCCACAAAAATGGCTGCAACAGAATATGGAGTCCAGTAGTCATCCGTAGTGTTTGAACTTGACTTCTGTAAGGCAGGGCTGAACAACGTATGTTACCATCAGTCATCATCTGTGTAGGCATCTCTCTGTCACTCATTCTATGAAGGTGTTACAGTAGGCACAGAGCCCAAATCATACTGTGTGGGTTAAAAACTGCAGTGAGGATTCATGGGTAAATATCAAATGAATGCAGTGTGTCAGGATAGGGCAACAACAAAATGTAACATATTTTATGCTCATAAACAGATGAAGGGTGACACATTTGTGAACCCAGAGCTTTTGACATTAGAACATGGAGTACATGGTGTCTTTTGTTGGACAGCATTGATCTCAGTGGTTTCTACACAGAATTGTTCAGCCTTACCACCAAAGGCTTCTCACACAGTGGTTAGACTGGATTTAATGTGCTCAGTAGTCCACGACTCAAAAACTCCAGCAGAGCTCCACTGTCATATCATATCAACATGATCAGTTCAGGTGTATGTTATCCAACATTTGAATGTGTTTTTCAAAATGTAATTCACCTGTGTGACTTCAGGTGAGAGGAGTAACATGGGAACAATCACGTCATTAGACAAGGCCCATGTGAAAACCCTGAGCTTCAGTTTCACACACATTTTACCACTGGAGTTCTAAACAGTGTAGGACTCATGTCTGTACCCAGAGCTTTAGATTAGATCAAGGCTAAGAGCACAAATGTGAGAAACCTTTAACATACATAGCAGCTGACACCCCACACTAATGATTAAGATGACTAAAATCTGGCCTCTCCTCCAGGTTAATTAGTTGACGTGCCTGTGGCACCTGAACTAATTGACCTGTTTTCCCTCTCTATCTGTTCTCTTTATCTATGGATGAAGAGACAGGTGGGCGGTTGGGGGGGTGGGAGGAAAGGAAATGAAATGAAAAGGAAAGGAATAAATTCTTATGAGATGCAGAATAAACATATCTCAGTTGGGTAGAGGTCAACAATCCAAAAGATCCTTTAAACTGCAGAGCTGTTTTCAGAGACACAGTCATTCTGTCCAGGGTTCATAGTTTGTTCTGTCATGATGCTCTTCAGTCAGTTGTTGGCACAAACCAAAACTGTCAACAGAGGACAGTGTCAGCATGAAGATGGACTGACCTTTGAACTTTCCAGTGGCTGTAGAGCTTCTGCTTTCAGTCATCTGGTCAGTGTCAGTGAACATGGAGGACACAGAGGTGCAGAGACCTTAAAAAGAAAAACAGTGGGAAACTTTCTCTCTGACATTTCTTTTGTTGTAAATGCAAACTGCATGCACCAACAGTGTTTCTGTTGTTTTGATCATCAGGAGATTTGGTATGGCAGGAGTAGGAGAATAAAACTGCTACCTTTAACACGTGTTGGAGGAGGAGCTTGATGTTGCAGAGAGGAAGCACACAGTGCCATCTCACATAGTTCACTAGCTTGTGGAGCTGTGCAGTGGTCTCTACTGTGAAGTGGAGAATCACAGTGAAGGAAGACCTGAAGGAAGAAGTTCATGTACATAACTTTATTAAACTCCTAACTGTAACATAAAAGTCAAGAGCAACAGTATTACTGTAATATGAACAGATGAATGAAAAAACATCAAAAAGTCCTGTTACATGACAAAAACCAACCATACCTTCTGCTCTGTTGTGAGGAAACCTGAGCACTGAGGAGGAACAGGGTCTCTGTGTGGTCCAGCACTGATGACTCTGCTGTTGATCAACAGTCAGGATGGTGCTGTGATGACTGGTCTGTGGCAGGATGATGTCTTGGCTGTAGTCAGCTGATCCAGTGTCTGAGAGTCACAGAGAAGGTGAGGCAAAGGTTGGCAGGAGTTATCTCATCGTCTGCTTTGAAGAATGACTGGGACTGGCAGGAAGTAGAACATGTCTCTGTGTGGTCCAGTACTGATGAATCCACCTCAGACTGACAGTTAAGATGGTGTTGTGGTGTGTGGTCAGTAGCAGCAGGACGACGTGGTTGATTTGAGCTGATCCTCACGATGCTAGAGGAGGTGTGGTGAAGGCTGATAATGTGTGGTCACAGATGACACAGGAGAACTGTGTCTTTGTCCAGGGGAAAAGAAAAGTTATCAAAGCTACAGTCTCTAGCTATAGTCCACCCACCCTGCCACAGAGGGCACTGGGACATTGGGTGGATGGAAATGTGGGGTATCAGCTGGAAGGTATCAGAAAGTGTATGTTACATTGAGAACACACACTTTCTGATGTATTCCCAGTGTTGACAGCTGTGTACAATTCTGTACTGCACTGTAGCAGTACAGCTTTGTACACAGAAACATGTACGTGTATATATACACTGTAATGCTGTACATGTACATGTTTCAGTAGCTGTATAGAACTGCTGTGTTTTTGAGCAGTTGTATGGTTGTACAACTGCTCAGCTTTACGGCAGTTCTATACATCTACTGAAAGTTTTGGCCTGTGTATTTACCAACCCAGACCCAAAACCCACCCTGATAAATACACAGGCCAAACCACAAGGGAAGCATAACTCACTAACTCTTTCAGTTACCTGAAAGATTATATGACCTATAACATTATCCAATACTCTTAACAGTCCTGATTACCAGTTAAACAGTAAAATTAGATTTCCTTCATGGACAGTTACATTAGTTCAACAACAATGTTACCTAAAAACTACAACATGACCCTCACTGCATTTACCTTACCTTACTCACTGGAGGAACCTGAACAGAATACATCACTGTGACAATATTTTACCAGGTGACATACAAAGACAGTGTTATGGTTGAGGGAAAAAAATTATAAGCACTTTGTCAAACATTGTGTTATTCCTCACAAAGAAACCTTGCAGTTTGTTATTTTATAGGGGTCCTCTGGTCCTCCCTCCCTCCCTCCCTCACAGCCTCAGTAAGGCTGGAACAGCCTGTGGTCCGGCTCTATAGAGGACCCCCGAATTTAGATCATATTAAACTGCTATGACTGTCTTCTCAAACCAAACTGTTATTAGAACATTTAACTCTCTTTCATCACTATCACTTAGTCTATACTCCACTGTAGTATGCTTTTTAAAACTTACTGTTTTGCTCTACTTTTCTCACAATTTCACACAAAGTTCTCATAAACTACTTTCTCAGATCTCTGCACTGAAAATGTGGATTTTAGATTCAAATCATTTGCATTTTTCTTTACCTTTCAGACTCAGCTGACAGTACACAGTACACAGGGTCGTGATAGCTGTAATAGGTTTTCATCACACCAGAATGGAGACATCCCTGTGGTTGTGAGATGAAGATCAGGTCCAGCAGTGTGTTCTTCTCTGTGGTTGCAGCAGTGATGAGTTGTGTGTATCCTCTAGACTGAAACAGCTCCAGTATCGGTTTGCTTGCGCTAGTTAAAAGATTCTCGTTAAAGTCACCACGGACAATGATGGGATGACAATCCAGGATCTCCAGTGAGTCCAACAGGCTGCTCAAGTTAGACAGGAACGATCTCATACTTACAGTACACCGCCAGTAATACAGTAGTCTGGCGGTCTGTACACTGCTGCAATCAGTGCACTCATGGGAGCTTCAACCTTCAAAGCCACAAACTCAAGGTCAGTTACATTATGAACATACTGTTTCTCACGAACCTGAATGTTGTCTTTGACATAAACAGCAACTCCACCACCACTTCTGCTGGTCATCTGTGGGAACTTTGTGTAGGACGAGTGTCTGTTGCGTTTGAACATGTTGTAACCTTGTAGGTGGAGACTCTCAGCAACAAAGGAGCCCTGTAGGTGAGTTTCTGTGAGAGACAACACATCTGCTAGACACAGTTCATGATGGCTCTTTATGTTGCTAACATGAGACGGCAACCCTTCTGTATTGTGGTGAACAATGGCCAGAGTGTCAGGCCTGCTTAGTGTTTGTGTGATATGAAGAAGAGGCATCATATCGTCCAAACTGACTTGTCTCATGTTCTCCAGTGCTGCAGTGATTTCTGTGTTGGCATAGATTTTACTCTCATCCATGTCCAGTAGGTGCAGTTCACTGAGAGAGGTCACTCAACTGATTGCAACATAAGCCATGCCGGGTTCAAAAATGTGCTTCAGTGAGACGACAGCTGATGTTCTGGTCATACCTTGAACCTTATGAATTGTACATGCAAAGGCCAGTTTAATGGAAAACTGTCTGTGAACCACTCCTTTCTGTTTCAGATTCTCCTCTGCTCTCTCTATGTACACAAGGTTATCATGTACTCCTGATGCTCTGTTACTGCTGTTCCTTCCAGGTGTTTCATCATCCATCTTTAGTCCAAGCTTAGTGACACATGAAGATACATGATGTTGAAAGGTTACCACTCTGACTAAAGTAGCAAATGAACCATTCACTAATCCTTGAACACATCAAGGTTTCTGGTGAGCATAACATGAGCACCTTCAGCAACTTGCAAGTGTCTGGTAATTCATTTCTGCCTCCTTTCACTGGTTTGTCTTGCTGCGTCATTCTGCCAGATCGTGGGTACTTTTTATAGTCATCAGCATCAATTGTAGTGATGTGACACTGAAGCTGAGCCAGTGTTGCAGAGTTGTGTGCATCTACTTGTCTATTAGTAGCAAAAATGTGCAGGACATCAGTTGGACAAAGTTGTGGTTCAGTGACAGCTTGTGACAGCAAAGCTCTGTCTGCGTCAGACAGCTCATCAGACTTTTCCTTCACACGGATCCTGTTCAACATCTCTGCAAAGGCAACATCATCTTTCTGTTGCATAATCTCAGTCAGAGTGATCATCTGAAAGTGTTCCTGCCACAGGTCAATCTGTGATGGGTCGTACATACACAGAGGTTTAGACTGTCGCACTGGTGGGAGCTGATAAAAGTCTCCAACTGCAATTACTGACATTTCTCCAAAGGGTTTCTGACTGCCTTTGATCTGTTTGAGTCTTGCATCCACGTAGGCAAAGAGGAGCTTTGACACCATAGACACTTTATCAGTGATGTTGATTTCAGCATTTAGAAGCTCTGCTCTGACCTCAGGACAGTGGCCTTGATATGTCAGCCTCTTCAGCATGTCTGGCAGTTTGCTCAGTATCTTAGATGCCTCTGAGTAGATGCATTTGATGAGATGTGACTTCCCTGTGCCAGCACCACCGTTGATGTAAAAGAACAGCTGCTCTGGATTCAGTCCACAAACACGTTTTTTTGCACCAGTCTCTCACTGCATAGAATACACAGGCCTGCTTCTGGTTCAGATTCTGGTACATGTGACGTAAAACCACAGGATCAGTGACAGGGGCTCTCTGATGGCTCTGGCCTCTGTTTCAGCATTAGCCTGTTGACTGTAGTCTGGGACATTTTCTTTGAACATTGTCATGATCTCGGCTCTGCTGCCTCCAGTTCATAGATACACTCCAACCTGTCTGCTTCAGATTCCTCTGTTCTCCTCATACTCTTCAACAGCTTCCTCAATCTTCTTACTGTTCATTTCATAATTGTCTTTGTTTCGTTTGACAACGTCTCTGACGGGCTCAGGAAGGTCAGAACCAGGCAACTGCACGTAGCTGCTGTTCCCATGTCATTTAGCAGGGGCAAAACATTTTTACCTTTTCTCTGCTGACCATAGACAAATCTGCATGTGGACGCAAAGTCATCCACACATCTGTTCAAACTCTGGTGTTTCAGATCTGGATTTGTATTTGTCGGTCAAAGATGTCATCCACACATTTGAACACTCTGCTGTTGTGCTCTCCAGGTACGAGAGGGGGCGACTCATTTTCAGTGGGTTGTCATCGGTTGTATGAACACGACAGCACGTGAACACTGTTTCATGTGAAGGCCACAGGCACAGCTCACACACTCCTGAGCACTGATCTCTCTCTTTTTGGAATAAGCCTGCATGACCTCTCTCATCTCATCACTGTTTGAATGACTGTTTTGAGGTACTCAGACAGTTTAGACTCCTGCTTTGTTATGTAGCTGGTGAGGTACATGATGCATGAATATGCATTGAGAATGTAACTAAAATCAATATTAGCATCCCAGGCCTCAAGTAGATGTAGATTATATCCATTTACCCAGCAGTCCTTTGGGTCACGTTTCAGTATCACAGCACAGGATTTGTTTATCTTCCGCAGACACTGGTGATACTCCTCGACTGTTAACTGACATCGAGCCAGGAGCTGCTTCAAACTCAGGGAGGCACTTTCAGGTTCATTCTGCAGCTGGTTGAGTGGTCTGAGCTTAGTCTTTGCTGTTAGCAGGTCCAGTGCATCATCATCATCACCATCATCATCACCATCATTAGGTCTAATGATCATTGTCTTTCTGCATGGTGGTTTGGGAAATCCAAATCTGCATCCAGAGCCCAGACTTCTGAAACATGTCTTTGAGTGGTTTTTACACAGGGCATGTCAACATCCTGCTCATTATCAGGCTCATGTTCTGCCTCATGAAGTGCACCATTGTCCAACCTGTCAATTTCCATCAGATCATCCTCATTCATCATCATCATCATCAGGGAGTGTGGGGTCACACAGCTCAGCCTCATCTCTGATACTTATGTCCTCATACTGTGGGTGAATGTGTTTCAGTTTATTCAGGGCCTGTAGCAGTTTAGACCAGGTGACAGTCTGGAACAGCTGATGACCTCTGTAACACAGTCGTCTCTTCAGTTTGACTCTCAGGACTTGAGACTCACTTCTCAGTCTGGGTAACGCTTCAACTGTTTCCTGCACCTCAGATGGGACACACACCACATTACCACGTATTGCTCTCTGTCTGCCTTTGGGAAGTGGGATGATCTTAGCAAATGGAAAACACTTGGCGATCAGATGTCTCTCCAAAATGTTGAGGTCACACAGCTCAGGTGGAATATCAACCAGCTCCATGTTGTTGGCTACAGCCAGAGAGGGCATGGCTCCTTTTTAAGATGATCATGACAGGTGTGACACATCCATTCATCCTTTCTCTCATCAGGAATTTTACACTGTTCATTTCTGCAGCCATCATCACAAACATGAACATATTTTCCTGTCAGACATTCAGCAGCCACTTCTGCATTTTTGACATAATCTGAGTTTCACCTGGTTCTCAAATGAAGCTTTATGACAGACAGTGCAGATGTAAGTGGGGCCGGCATTTATATGTGATCTGAAAACAGATATGGCCTCTTTGATCAAACTGTGGTCACTTTCTGGGGTTTATCTGTTTATCCGTCTGTATTTCCTCTTTATCTTCATGGCACATCTCATGTTGTGCAGAATTTTAAATGTAAGATTGTTGTTATAACTGTCTCGCATGATTTGTTTCATGAGTTGTCTGTGTCTTATCTTGAACGACTGATCATGTGCGTGATGCTGAGTGACATAAGATCGCTGCCTCTGCCTGAATTCTGCATTTTCCCTGTATCTTTTGGTGAAGTATTGATTTTCTTATTATTTATTGATTTTCTCTGATGAAAACTGTCATCTTCTCTGAATTTTTTTAGTACAGATTTAGTACAGATTTTTTTCAGCCTGAAGTTTAAATTTTCTTTGTATGTTTTGGTGAAATACTGTTTTTGTTTCTGTCTGAAGTTGGAATTGCTGTGATAGCGGTTGGTGATGTACTGCTGTTTCTCTTGTCTGAATCCTTCATTACAGTATTTGTTGCTTGAATAAGATTTCTTTTTGGCTCTATATGATTCATTAGAAGAATATTTTTCCTTCTCTTTTCTTTTTTGCTTCTCTTTTCTTTTTGGTGCTTTCCCTGAGATCATTAGTCTCCTCTGAAATGTTCTCCTTTCATTTTTACCAAGTTTGACCAGTTTAGAGGAGAGGTCATGTGACACTTTATCAGACAGATCACTGGCAGCAGGTTTTATCAGTGGAACAGTTGAGAGTGATTCTTTGTGAGGAGCATCATGTGCTGTGACAGAATTAAAGCTGAACTGGCTCAATGGTTGTGGTTCAGTTTCCATATCAGTACATGCTTCATGTAACATGTCATCAGAGAGGTCAGTGACCACAGTGTTTGTCTTTGGAGCATCAACCACAACAGGACTGGGAGTTGTAGTCTGAGTGTCTGGGATGGCTTCACTCTGATTGGCTGTGTTCTCACTGTCAAACTCCACAGGCTTCAGCTCATAGTTACAGGTGGACTGTGTACCAAAGCTCTTGTGACACATTTTGATCCTGTCAATCATGTCACTGAGACGTGTGAATGTCACCATGACAGCTTTACCAGCAAACAGTGACGGCAAACCATCCTCTCCTCTGGGGTGTGCTCAAAGAAACCGTACCTGCCTGATCTGGTTCTGAACACTGCCATACACAACCCTGTCATCAACAGCGAGGCATACTGCACATCTGACAGCAGACAGCTCAGTCCAGCCTCCAGGTCCAGAAAACTGTCCACAGCTCCAGGTAAAGGATCTCCTAATGTGCCGTACCGGGAAAGTAGTGTTTTGTCAGCGTGCTGGGACTAAATCTGGGAGCTCATCAGTGGTGAGGTGAGCGTGCTGAGGAAACATCTGTCTACCTGTTTATACAACACGTTACCTTTATCCAAAACACAGTCAAGGTCTGTGCTGGTGATGTTTTCACTCTCATGAAGGAATGCTAGAAAGGTGAGAGAGTTACAGGTACACTGCTGGTTTCTGTATCTGCCGTATTTAATAGAAGCCTGGCTGCAGGACGCTCTGACACGTTGTTCACCAGGCTGATCTCCCACGTTCACACTGTCTGTATGAGGAGGTCCTGCTACACATGAAGCATCTCTCTCTGACGCTGTGTCTGTACCTG
>NW_026117367.1:0-13639 GCF_001640805.2 Lates calcarifer | reverse complement strand
CCTACAGTTCATGAAAATTAGAATTGGACCAATATTCATATAAACGTGAATGAGATTTTACTTTCTCCCCTCCTTTCACTAGACAGCAGTTTTTCATTCTGAGCTTAATGAGCCGAGCAGGACTTTCAGACGCGGGACTCGCTGTGAGCAGGCTTCTGTTTCCATACATCCCTACAGTTCATGAAAATTAGAATTGGACCAATTCATAGTAAAGTGGCTGAAATCTCATCTTCTCTTCTCCGTACACTGGAGACAGCATTTGATAAGTCTGAGCTTAATGGGCGAGCAGAAGCTGAGACAGGAGGACTTTCAGACGCGGGACTCACTGTGAGTCGAAAGAAAGGAAAAAGATCCCCCTCGGCTCACACTTTCCATACATCCCGACTCTTAATGAACATCAGAATTTCATAAACATTTCTATTAACCCTCGCATTGTCCTTTTGGTCAAGGTGACCCGTGACCATGCCTTTGTGTGTGTGTGTTTGTAGTAAGATTTGTTGTTGTTCATGACATTTGTGATTTTGAAGCGGTTATCTTTTGTTTTTGAATAATAATGAAAAAAAAAGAATAAAGGAAAAGATGACACAAACACTTCATATATGACAGAGCCACTTTATTTTAAACATCGACAGCCTGTATACCAACATAAACACAGATATGGGCATCAGAATGGTCAAAACCATCTTCCAGAGATATCCAGACTCGAAAAGGCCCGACATTGAGGTTCTACAACTCCTGGAGGTATGCCTGAAATATAATGACTTTGAGTTCGATCAGAAGCAGTATCTGCAAGTGGAAGGGACCCGTATAAAACAGTTGGACAAAGTGTGTTGGAATAGCTTTCAAATTGGTTGGTTGGAAGGGCTTCCAACAGGGACAAACATATTCAAATTTCAGCCTCCTAGCTTGAAGTGTTGTAGAGATACAACATATTTTCTCTGATTGGCCTCCAACTTGGTAGGTTGGAAGGGTACCCAACAAGGACTAACTTGTCAAAATTCCAGCCTCCTAGTGTCGAGCGTTATGAGATATGACCCTGTCCAGTGGATGACCAGGGCACGGCAAGAGGACGACACCAATTGTTTACCACTGCTAGTGATTTGAGAGCAAAAATGAACAGGTGATGACTCTGGACTCGTCCCTTTCAGGAGGCAAAACTGGATATGGTGGACTGTGGACTGAAGACTTTCCTCGTGAAGGATGTGTTCAAATGACCTTCTGCCTCAGATTGTCTGATTACCCCCCCAGCTTCAGGAGGATGTCAGCATGCATACTGACTCTCCTCAGTTTGCGTATAAATGGCACAGAAGTGTGGATGATGCTCTCCTGACATTGCTGCATTGCGTCCATACCCATCTTGAGAAGCCCAAATCACTTATTAGACTGGTCTTTGTGGACTTTTCAAGTGCCTTTAACATTGTGCATTTCCACCTAATGTGAAGAAAACTGCTCCAAATGGATGTAAACCCACAGCTGATCCTCTGGATCCTCTCATCCTCGACAAACTGACACAGAGTCTGAAAAACAGAAAGGGTCATTTCATACTGATACCTTGGGATAATAATTGATCACAGACTCATCTTTCAACAAAACAATGAAACCCTGTGTCAGCAGTGCCTTTCCTGACCGCTTTCTATAAATGCTTCATTGAATCTGTAATCACTTTCAATATCTCAGCTTGGTTTGAGTCATTATCTAACATCAATAAAAACCCACTAAACAAAATCATAATAATGAGCAGAAAAATAACCAGACTGGAGCAGGAACTACTCACTACCATTTTCGAAAGAGAAACTAAACTAATAGTAACACAAATGGCATCAAACACCACACACACATTATATAGCTAATACAGTCTTCTACCCTCAGGCCAAATATACAGGTCACTCACTTTTATGGCATAGTCCTGAGACTATCATCTATCTTCCTTAGCAGGGTATTGCCATTGGACAAAGTGTGTTGGAATGGCTTCAAAAGTGGTTGGCTGGAAGGGCTTCCAACAAGGATGAACATGTTCCAATTTCAGCCTCCTAGGTTCAAGGTTATGGAGATATGACCCTGTCCATTTGGAATACCCTGTCCACCCATTATAATGTATTTGAAGTGGACACGCTTTGTCCAATGGCAATACCATGCCTTACCATTGGACACCTGTCCACTTCAAAAACCCTGACCCTATGATAAGGTATTGCCTTGAACAAAGAGTGTCCACTGGCAATACCTTACAATGATAAGGTATTGTCATTGGGCAAAGTGTGTGCACTGGCAATACACTACAATGGGGCCAGGGTATTTAAAGTGGACAGGTGACCAATGGCAATACCTTAGGCTGCCTGTCCAGGGTATTACCATCGGACACCACTGCCTGACACTTCCTGACCTGACATCATCCTAAGCAGGGTATTGCAAATTGCAAAGTGTGTTGGAATGGCTTCCAAACTGGTAGGTTGGAAGGGCTTCCAACAGGGACAAACATATTCAAATTTCAGCCTCCTAGCTTGGAGTGTTGTGGAGATCCAACTTGGTAGGTTGGAAGGGTACCCAACAAGGACTAACATGTCAGAATTCCAGCCTCCTAAGTTTTGAGCGTTATGGAGATATGACCCTGTCCAGTGGATGACCAGGGCACGGCAAGAGGACGACACCAAATTGTTTACCAGTGCTAGAGATTTGAGAGCAAAAATGAACAGGTGATGACTCTGGACTCGTCCCCTTTCAGCAAAACTGGATATGGTGGACTAAAGGCTATTCTCGTGAAGGATGTGTTCAAGTGACACAAGTTGACAAAGAATTCTCAGAAGCAAGAACATTTATTAAACACACAAAACATACAATAAAGCAACAAGAACAACAACAAGAGGAACACTCAAGAGCACTGCACACAAAAAATCTATTTCAAAACTTACTTAAGAATATAAACTATGTACAATTTGCCCTGAATGGTCTCAAAGTTATTTCTGGAACTTCAGCCTTCTACAGGCTATGACCCGCCTTTAACACATTTATTTATTCACTTATCAATATTTATCACTATTCAATATTAAAATCATATCACACACACCAGTATTTAGTATTACTAAGACGCTATAGTATCCATTCACCAATGAGATAGCTGGGAGCACGGCAGGAAGCGGAAGTAAGGTCACGCCTTCCCAGGCTGGAGCCAATCACGCACTGGGGACGGCTCATCGCAAGTTGCATACAGAAAACTACCAGACAAGGGCTGCGTAGCTGGCACAGTGCGGCCTCAGTTTTCAGTGGTGATTAACAGACGTGTGTAAAGAACTGACAATACACACTCACTTACTATTCTCAGGTTACCTGAACATTTCTGCAGTTGCTTTTCTCTGGCTGCACTATGATAATTTCCTAACAAATTAGCGTAAACTAGAAAGAGAGTTGTCCAGACCACCAGTGGTGCTTCTCTAACACAGACAATGATAGCTGACCAGAATTTCTTGTACATAAGTGAGGATGTAGCTAAATGTAGCTTGAACTTAAATTTCATGCATCTAAACTGGAAAACTGGTTAAAGTTAATATAAATAGAGAAGGGCTGTCAGTAGCCGTTATACCCAGCAGTTGGTATCAGCAGCCGAGCTTGGAAAGTAGGTCTCAATACAGAAGTGAGAAGAGAGTTTCACAGGTTGATTGTATTTTTAACCACTGTTCTCAGTGCTTTACTATGTATGTGTGAAGAGGAGAGATGACTTTTTTGATGAATAATTTTAATAATCCAAAAACATCTTGATTTTTAAAGCAGCAATTATGTAGCAAATAACAGTTATTAATTTAAATTTGAAGGAGCAGTTGTAGCAGAAACAGGAATAAATTACAGTTTATTAATAAAATATACAAACATGCTTACAAATTATATCATATCTCATGCATGACCCTTTTTATTAAGTAACTTGAAATCTCTAAATAATAAGATATGCCACAAAAATGGCTGCAACAGAATATGGAGTCCAGTAGTCATCCGTAGTGTTTGAACTTGACTTCTGTAAGGCAGGGCTGAACAACGTATGTTACCATCAGTCATCATCTGTGTAGGCATCTCTCTGTCACTCATTCTATGAAGGTGTTACAGTAGGCACAGAGCCCAAATCATACTGTGTGGGTTAAAAACTGCAGTGAGGATTCATGGGTAAATATCAAATGAATGCAGTGTGTCAGGATAGGGCAACAACAAAATGTAACATATTTTATGCTCATAAACAGATGAAGGGTGACACATTTGTGAACCCAGAGCTTTTGACATTAGAACATGGAGTACATGGTGTCTTTTGTTGGACAGCATTGATCTCAGTGGTTTCTACACAGAATTGTTCAGCCTTACCACCAAAGGCTTCTCACACAGTGGTTAGACTGGATTTAATGTGCTCAGTAGTCCACGACTCAAAAACTCCAGCAGAGCTCCACTGTCATATCATATCAACATGATCAGTTCAGGTGTATGTTATCCAACATTTGAATGTGTTTTTCAAAATGTAATTCACCTGTGTGACTTCAGGTGAGAGGAGTAACATGGGAACAATCACGTCATTAGACAAGGCCCATGTGAAAACCCTGAGCTTCAGTTTCACACACATTTTACCACTGGAGTTCTAAACAGTGTAGGACTCATGTCTGTACCCAGAGCTTTAGATTAGATCAAGGCTAAGAGCACAAATGTGAGAAACCTTTAACATACATAGCAGCTGACACCCCACACTAATGATTAAGATGACTAAAATCTGGCCTCTCCTCCAGGTTAATTAGTTGACGTGCCTGTGGCACCTGAACTAATTGACCTGTTTTCCCTCTCTATCTGTTCTCTTTATCTATGGATGAAGAGACAGGTGGGCGGTTGGGGGGTGGGAGTAAAGGAAATGAAATGAAAAGGAAAGGAATAAATTCTTATGAGATGCAGAATAAACATATCTCAGTTGGGTAGAGGTCAACAGTCCAAAAGATCCTTTAAACTGCAGAGCTGTTTTCAGAGACACAGTCATTCTGTCCAGGGTTCATAGTTTGTTCTGTCATGATGCTCTTCAGTCAGTTGTTGGCACAAACCAAAACTGTCAACAGAGGACAGTGTCAGCATGAAGATGGACTGACCTTTGAACTTTCCAGTGGCTGTAGAGCTTCTGCTTTCAGTCATCTGGTCAGTGTCAGTGAACATGGAGGACACAGAGGTGCAGAGACCTTAAAAAGAAAAACAGTGGGAAACTTTCTCTCTGACATTTCTTTTGTTGTAAATGCAAACTGCATGCACCAACAGTGTTTCTGTTGTTTTGATCATCAGGAGATTTGGTATGGCAGGAGTAGGAGAATAAAACTGCTACCTTTAACACGTGTTGGAGGAGGAGCTTGATGTTGCAGAGAGGAAGCACACAGTGCCATCTCACATAGTTCACTAGCTTGTGGAGCTGTGCAGTGGTCTCTACTGTGAAGTGGAGAATCACAGTGAAGGAAGACCTGAAGGAAGAAGTTCATGTACATAACTTTATTAAACTCCTAACTGTAACATAAAAGTCAAGAGCAACAGTATTACTGTAATATGAACAGATGAATGAAAAAACATCAAAAAGTCCTGTTACATGACAAAAACCAACCATACCTTCTGCTCTGTTGTGAGGAAACCTGAGCACTGAGGAGGAACAGGGTCTCTGTGTGGTCCAGCACTGATGACTCTGCTGTTGATCAACAGTCAGGATGGTGCTGTGATGACTGGTCTGTGGCAGGATGATGTCTTGGCTGTAGTCAGCTGATCCAGTGTCTGAGAGTCACAGAGAAGGTGAGGCAAAGGTTGGCAGGAGTTATCTCATCGTCTGCTTTGAAGAATGACTGGGACTGGCAGGAAGTAGAACATGTCTCTGTGTGGTCCAGTACTGATGAATCCACCTCAGACTGACAGTTAAGATGGTGTTGTGGTGTGTGGTCAGTGGCAGCAGGATGACGTGGTTGATTTGAGCTGATCCTCACGATGCTAGAGGAGGTGTGGTGAAGGCTGATAATGTGTGGTCACAGATGACACAGGAGAACTGTGTCTTTGTCCAGGGGAAAAGAAAAGTTATCAAAGCTACAGTCTCTAGCTATAGTCCACCCACCCTGCCACAGAGGGCACTGGGACATTGGGTGGATGGAAATGTGGGGTATCAGCTGGAAGGTATCAGAAAGTGTATGTTACATTGAGAACACACACTTTCTGATGTATTCCCAGTGTTGACAGCTGTGTACAATTCTGTACTGCACTGTAGCAGTACAGCTTTGTACACAGAAACATGTACGTGTATATATACACTGTAATGCTGTACATGTACATGTTTCAGTAGCTGTATAGAACTGCTGTGTTTTTGAGCAGTTGTATGGTTGTACAACTGCTCAGCTTTACAGCAGTTCTATACATCTACTGAAAGTTTTGGCCTGTGTATTTACCAACCCAGACCCAAAACCCACCCTGATAAATACACAGGCCAAACCACAAGGGAAGCATAACTCACTAACTCTTTCAGTTACCTGAAAGATTATATGACCTATAACATTATCCAATACTCTTAACAGTCCTGATTACCAGTTAAACAGTAAAATTAGATTTCCTTCATGGACAGTTACATTAGTTCAACAACAATGTTACCTAAAAACTACAACATGACCCTCACTGCATTTACCTTACCTTACTCACTGGAGGAACCTGAACAGAATACATCACTGTGACAATATTTTACCAGGTGACATACAAAGACAGTGTTATGGTTGAGGGAAAAAAATAATAAGCACTTTGTCAAACATTGTGTTATTCCTCACAAAGAAACCTTGCAGTTTGTTATTTTATAGGGGTCCTCTGGTCCTCCCTCCCTCCCTCCCTCACAGCCTCAGTAAGGCTGGAACAGCCTGTGGTCCGGCTCTATAGAGGACCCCCGAATTTAGATCATATTAAACTGCTATGACTGTCTTCTCAAACCAAACTGTTATTAGAACATTTAACTCTCTTTCATCACTATCACTTAGTCTATACTCCACTGTAGTATGCTTTTTAAAACTTACTGTTTTGCTCTACTTTTCTCACAATTTCACACAAAGTTCTCATAAACTACTTTCTCAGATCTCTGCACTGAAAATGTGGATTTTAGATTCAAATCATTTGCATTTTTCTTTACCTTTCAGACTCAGCTGACAGTACACAGTACACAGGGTCGTGATAGCTGTAATAGGTTTTCATCACACCAGAATGGAGACATCCCTGTGGTTGTGAGATGAAGATCAGGTCCAGCAGTGTGTTCTTCTCTGTGGTTGCAGCAGTGATGAGTTGTGTGTATCCTCTAGACTGAAACAGCTCCAGTATCGGTTTGCTTGCGCTAGTTAAAAGATTCTCGTTAAAGTCACCACGGACAATGATGGGATGACAATCCAGGATCTCCAGTGAGTCCAACAGGCTGCTCAAGTTAGACAGGAACGATCTCATACTTACAGTACACCGCCAGTAATACAGTAGTCTGGCGGTCTGTACACTGCTGCAATCAGTGCACTCATGGGAGCTTCAACCTTCAAAGCCACAAACTCAAGGTCAGTTACATTATGAACATACTGTTTCTCACGAACCTGAATGTTGTCTTTGACATAAACAGCAACTCCACCACCACTTCTGCTGGTCATCTGTGGGAACTTTGTGTAGGACGAGTGTCTGTTGCGTTTGAACATGTTGTAACCTTGTAGGTGGAGACTCTCAGCAACAAAGGAGCCCTGTAGGTGAGTTTCTGTGAGAGACAACACATCTGCTAGACACAGTTCATGATGGCTCTTTATGTTGCTAACATGAGACGGCAACCCTTCTGTATTGTGGTGAACAATGGCCAGAGTGTCAGGCCTGCTTAGTGTTTGTGTGATATGAAGAAGAGGCATCATATCGTCCAAACTGACTTGTCTCATGTTCTCCAGTGCTGCAGTGATTTCTGTGTTGGCATAGATTTTACTCTCATCCATGTCCAGTAGGTGCAGTTCACTGAGAGAGGTCACTCAACTGATTGCAACATAAGCCATGCCGGGTTCAAAAATGTGCTTCAGTGAGACGACAGCTGATGTTCTGGTCATACCTTGAACCATATGAATTGTACATGCAAAGGCCAGTTTAATGGAAAACTGTCTGTGAACCACTCCTTTCTGTTTCAGATTCTCCTCTGCTCTCTCTATGTACACAAGGTTATCATGTACTCCTGATGCTCTGTTACTGCTGTTCCTTCCAGCTGTTTCATCATCCATCTTTAGTCCAAGCTTAGTGACACATGAAGATACATGATGTTGAAAGGTTACCACTCTGACTAAAGTAGCAAATGAACCATTCACTAATCCTTGAACACATCAAGGTTTCTGGTGAGCATAACACGAGCACCTTCAGCAACTTGCAAGTGTCTGGTAATTCATTTCTGCCTCCTTTCACTGGTTTGTCTTGCTGCGTCATTCTGCCAGATCGTGGGTACTTTTTATAGTCATCAGCATCAATTGTAGTGATGTGACACTGAAGCTGAGCCAGTGTTGCAGAGTTGTGTGCATCTACTTGTCTATTAGTAGCAAAAATGTGCAGGACATCAGTTGGACAAAGTTGTGGTTCAGTGACAGCTTGTGACAGCAAAGCTCTGTCTGCGTCAGACAGCTCATCAGACTTTTCCTTCACACGGATCCTGTTCAACATCTCTGCAAAGGCAACATCATCTTTCTGTTGCATAATCTCAGTCAGAGTGATCATCTGAAAGTGTTCCTGCCACAGGTCAATCTGTGATGGGTCGTACATACACAGAGGTTTAGACTGTCGCACTGGTGGGAGCTGATAAAAGTCTCCAACTGCAATTACTGACATTTCTCCAAAGGGTTTCTGACTGCCTTTGATCTGTTTGAGTCTTGCATCCACGTAGGCAAAGAGGAGCTTTGACACCATAGACACTTTATCAGTGATGTTGATTTCAGCATTTAGAAGCTCTGCTCTGACCTCAGGACAGTGGGCCTTGATATGTCAGCCTCTTCAGCATGTCTGGGCAGTTTGCTCAGTATCTTAGATGCCTCTGAGTAGATGCATTTGATGAGATGTGACTTCCCTGTGCCAGCACCACCGTTGATGTAAAAGAACAGCTGCTCTGGATTCAGTCCACAAACACGTTTTTTGCACCAGTCTCTCACTGCATAGAATACACAGGCCTGCTTCTGGTTCAGATTCTGGTACATGTGACGTAAAACCACAGGATCAGTGACAGGGGGCTCTCTGATGGCTCTGGCCTCTGTTTCAGCATTAGCCTGTTGACTGTAGTCTGGGACATTTTCTTGAACATTGTCATGATCTGGCTCTGCTGCCTCCAGTTCATAGATACACTCCAACCTGTCTGCTTCAGATTCCTCTGTTCTCCTCATACTCTTCAACAGCTTCCTCAATCTTCTTACTGTTCATTTCATAATTGTCTTTGTTTCGTTTGACAACGTCTCTGACGGGCTCAGGAAGGTCAGAACCAGGCAACTGCACGTAGCTGCTGTTCCCATGTCATTTAGCAGGGGCAAAACATTTTTACCTTTTCTCTGCTGACCATAGACAAATCTGCATGTGGACGCAAAGTCATCCACACATCTGTTCAAACTCTGGTGTTTCAGATCTGGATTTGTATTTGTCGGTCAAAGATGTCATCCACACATTTGAACACTCTGCTGTTGTGCTCTCCAGGTACGAGAGGGGGCGACTCATTTTCAGTGGGTTGTCATCGGTTGTATGAACACGACAGCACGTGAACACTGTTTCATGTGAAGGCCACAGGCACAGCTCACACACTCCTGAGCACTGATCTCTCTCTTTTTGGAATAAGCCTGCATGACCTCTCTCATCTCATCACTGTTTGAATGACTGTTTTGAGGTACTCAGACAGTTTAGACTCCTGCTTTGTTATGTAGCTGGTGAGGTACATGATGCATGAATATGCATTGAGAATGTAACTAAAATCAATATTAGCATCCCAGGCCTCAAGTAGATGTAGATTATATCCATTTACCCAGCAGTCCTTTGGGTCACGTTTCAGTATCACAGCACAGGATTTGTTTATCTTCCGCAGACACTGGTGATACTCCTCGACTGTTAACTGACATCGAGCCAGGAGCTGCTTCAAACTCAGGGAGGCACTTTCAGGTTCATTCTGCAGCTGGTTGAGTGGTCTGAGCTTAGTCTTTGCTGTTAGCAGGTCCAGTGCATCATCATCATCACCATCATCATCACCATCATTAGGTCTAATGATCATTGTCTTTCTGCATGGTGGTTTGGGAAATCCAAATCTGCATCCAGAGCCCAGACTTCTGAAACATGTCTTTGAGTGGTTTTTACACAGGGCATGTCAACATCCTGCTCATTATCAGGCTCATGTTCTGCCTCATGAAGTGCACCATTGTCCAACCTGTCAATTTCCATCAGATCATCCTCATTCATCATCATCATCATCAGGGAGTGTGGGGTCACACAGCTCAGCCTCATCTCTGATACTTATGTCCTCATACTGTGGGTGAATGTGTTTCAGTTTATTCAGGGCCTGTAGCAGTTTAGACCAGGTGACAGTCTGGAACAGCTGATGACCTCTGTAACACAGTCGTCTCTTCAGTTTGACTCTCAGGACTTGAGACTCACTTCTCAGTCTGGGTAACGCTTCAACTGTTTCCTGCACCTCAGATGGGACACACACCACATTACCACGTATTGCTCTCTGTCTGCCTTTGGGAAGTGGGATGATCTTAGCAAATGGAAAACACTTGGCGATCAGATGTCTCTCCAAAATGTTGAGGTCACACAGCTCAGGTGGAATATCAACCAGCTCCATGTTGTTGGCTACAGCCAGAGAGGGCATGGCTCCTTTTTAAGATGATCATGACAGGTGTGACACATCCATTCATCCTTTCTCTCATCAGGAATTTTACACTGTTCATTTCTGCAGCCATCATCACAAACATGAACATATTTTCCTGTCAGACATTCAGCAGCCACTTCTGCATTTTTGACATAATCTGAGTTTCACCTGGTTCTCAAATGAAGCTTTATGACAGACAGTGCAGATGTAAGTGGGGCCGGCATTTATATGTGATCTGAAAACAGATATGGCCTCTTTGATCAAACTGTGGTCACTTTCTGGGGTTTATCTGTTTATCCGTCTGTATTTCCTCTTTATCTTCATGGCACATCTCATGTTGTGCAGAATTTTAAATGTAAGATTGTTGTTATAACTGTCTCGCATGATTTGTTTCATGAGTTGTCTGTGTCTTATCTTGAACGACTGATCATGTGCGTGATGCTGAGTGACATAAGATCGCTGCCTCTGCCTGAATTCTGCATTTTCCCTGTATCTTTTGGTGAAGTATTGATTTTCTTATTATTTATTGATTTTCTCTGATGAAAACTGTCATCTTCTCTGAATTTTTTTAGTACAGATTTAGTACAGATTTTTTTCAGCCTGAAGTTTAAATTTTCTTTGTATGTTTTGGTGAAATACTGTTTTTGTTTCTGTCTGAAGTTGGAATTGCTGTGATAGCGGTTGGTGATGTACTGCTGTTTCTCTTGTCTGAATCCTTCATTACAGTATTTGTTGCTTGAATAAGATTTCTTTTTGGCTCTATATGATTCATTAGAAGAATATTTTTCCTTCTCTTTTCTTTTTTGCTTCTCTTTTCTTTTTGGTGCTTTCCCTGAGATCATTAGTCTCCTCTGAAATGTTCTCCTTTCATTTTTACCAAGTTTGACCAGTTTAGAGGAGAGGTCATGTGACACTTTATCAGACAGATCACTGGCAGCAGGTTTTATCAGTGGAACAGTTGAGAGTGATTCTTTGTGAGGAGCATCATGTGCTGTGACAGAATTAAAGCTGAACTGGCTCAATGGTTGTGGTTCAGTTTCCATATCAGTACATGCTTCATGTAACATGTCATCAGAGAGGTCAGTGACCACAGTGTTTGTCTTTGGAGCATCAACCACAACAGGACTGGGAGTTGTAGTCTGAGTGTCTGGGATGGCTTCACTCTGATTGGCTGTGTTCTCACTGTCAAACTCCACAGGCTTCAGCTCATAGTTACAGGTGGACTGTGTACCAAAGCTCTTGTGACACATTTTGATCCTGTCAATCATGTCACTGAGACGTGTGAATGTCACCATGACAGCTTTACCAGCAAACAGTGACGGCAAACCATCCTCTCCTCTGGGGTGTGGCTCAAAGAAACCGTACCTGCCTGATCTGGTTCTGAACACTGCCATACACAACCCTGTCATCAACAGCAAGGCATACTGCACATCTGACAGCAGACAGCTCAGTCCAGCCTCCAGGTCCAGAAAACTGTCCACAGCTCCAGGTAAAGGATCTCCTAATGTGCCGTACCGGGAAAGTAGTGTTTTGTCAGCGTGCTGGGACTAAATCTGGGAGCTCATCAGTGGTGAGGTGAGCGTGCTGAGGAAACATCTGTCTCACCTGTTTATACAACACGTTACCTTTATCCAAAACACAGTCAAGGTCTGTGCTGGTGATGTTTTCACTCTCATGAAGGAATGCTAGAAAGGTGAGAGAGTTACAGGTACACTGCTGGTTTCTGTATCTGCCGTATTTAATAGAAGCCTGGCTGCAGGACGCTCTGACACGTTGTTCACCAGGCTGATCTCCCACGTTCACACTGTCTGTATGAGGAGGTCCTGCTACACATGAAGCATCTCTCTGACGCTGTGTCTGTACCTGAAACATGGTGTTCACCTCTGTGCTTCACCTGGTGCATCTGAACAGACTCTGCTACACACAGAGTTTCACTGTGACGTCCTCTCTTCACAACGTCAGCGTACGATACCTGTGGTACACACACTGCATCACGTTGACCTGCCTGGTTCACAGCTTCAGCAGGAGACACCACAGACTCTCTCACCAAGTCTCTGCTCTGAGGACCAGGACCTTCTGCTTGTTCACATGGTGCTGCACACTGAGACTCCCTCTGCTGCTGCCACTGTAGCTTTGTAGCCTGAGACCTTTTACTCTTCCTTGGCATCGTTGTTGTTCTCCAAAACCACAGTTATCACTCTTGTATATATATTTACACAAACCAGACACTAACAGTGCTATTAGGGATTGTGTTTCAAGGCTTTCTGTAGAGACTGACTATAAATGTTTAACAGCGTCTTAGATCAAACTATGACTTTCAATGAGGCTATTCAGTAACAAATCAGAAAATAATTGAATGCTTTGACTGAAAGTTAGCTATCTCTTATATGTGACAGTTAATATTCAGAATCAATAACACAGGTGTGGTAGTGTGGTGTGAGACGAGTGCCTCAGGTAACAGGATTCAGCCACGTGTTGATTCAGTCACAGTCAGGAACATTGAGTCTGTAGACCAGGACCAGCAGCCACTCCAAATAAATCCAGATCCTCCTTTTTATTTCAATGTCAACAGGTTAACATCAACAAACACTCAACACAAACCTGAGTACAAACCTCTGAGCAGCAGGCCAAAATGAGTAGACAGGAACAGACTGAGGTCTACATACAGTGCTCTTCTGCTATCATTTTTTATTTCAAATATAATAAAGAAAGCTCTGTATCCCAACAGTAATTTTTCAATTTTTTAGTTGATCTTTATACAATACGCCAAATTTTGTATCTACATATAACAAG
>NW_026117366.1:0-23678 GCF_001640805.2 Lates calcarifer | reverse complement strand
AAATCCACGTATCGCTGCTCAATATCTAATGTTTATCAACTTTCATTTCATGAATAAACAAAATAGACAGCAGTCTGAGGCCAGTGAGTCAACATCTGCGTTTTACTCTTTCTGCGCTGATAAAGCTCACAATTAATGAGAGAGCAGAAGCGGATACACGAAGACTTTCAGATACCATACTCAGTGTGAGTCCACAGAGGGAAAATGTTTCCCCTTGGCGGCTCACAGTTTCCATACATCCCGACTATACATGAACAATAGAATTTGACCAATATTCATTAAACGTGAATGAGATTTTACTTTCTCCTCTCCTTTCACTAGACAGCAGTTTTTCATTCTGAGCTTAGTGAGAGAGCAGAAACCGAGACAGCAGGACCTTCAGACGCGGGACTCGCTGTGAGCAGAAGCCGAGACAGGCGGACTGTCAGACGGGACTCACTGTGAGCAGAAGCCGTGACAGGAGAACAGTCAGACGCGGGACTGACTGTGAGTCTACAGACGGGAAAATGTTTCCCCTCGGTTACGGACTGTTTCCATACATCCCTATAGTTCATGAAAATTAGAATTGGACCAATATTCATAGTAAAGTGGCTGAAATCTTATCTTCTCTTCTCCGTTCACTGGAGACAGCATTTGATAATTCTGAGCTTAATGAGCGAGCAGAAGCCCAGACAGGAGGACTTTCAGACGCAGGACTCGCTGTGAGGCGACAGAAGGGAAAAAGATCCCCCTCGGCGGCTCACACTTTCCATACATCCCGAATGTACATGATCAATAGAATTTGACCAATATTCATATAAAAGTGAATGAGATTTTACTTTCCCCTCTCCTTTCACTAGACAGCAGTTTTTCATTCTGAGTTTAATGAGCGAGCAGAAGCCGAGACAGCACTTTCAGACGCGGTACTCACTGTGAGTCGACAGACGGGAAAATGTTTCCCCTCGGTCACGGACTGTTTCCATCCATCCCTACAGTTCATGAAAATTAGAATTGGACCAATATTCATATAAACGGAATGAGATTTTACTTTCTCCCCTCCATTCACTAGACAGCAGTTTTTCATTCTGAGCTTAATGAGCCGAGCAGGACTTTCAGACGCGGGACTCGCTGTGAGCAGGCTTCTGTTTCCATTACATCCCTACAGTTCATGAAAATTAGAATTGGACCAATATTCATAGTAAAGTGGCTGAAATCTCATTCTTCTCTTCTCCGTACACTGGAGACAGCATTTGATAAGTCTGAGCTTAATGGGCGAGCAGAAGCTGAGACAGGAGGACTTTCAGACGCGGGACTCACTGTGAGTCGAAAGAAAGGAAAAAGATCCCCCTCGGCTCACACTTTCCATACATCCCGACTCTTAATGAACATCAGAATTTCATAAACATTTCTATTAACCCTCGCATTGTCCTTTTGGTCAAGGTGACCCCGTGACCATGCCTTTGTGTGTGTGTGTTTGTAGTAAGATTTGTTGTTTTCATGACATTTGTGATTTTGAAGCGGTTATCTTTTGTTTTTGAATAATAATGAAAAAAAAAGAATAAAGGAAAAGATGACACAAACACTTCATATATGACAGAGCCACTTTATTTTAAACATCGACAGCCTGTATACCAAACATAAACACAGATATGGGCATCAGAATGGTCAAAACCATCTTCCAGAGATATCCAGACTCGAAAAGGCCCGACATTGGAGGTTCTACAACTCCTGTAGGTATGCCTGAAATATAATGACTTTGAGTTCGATCAGAAGCAGTATCTGCAAGTGGAAGGGACCCGTATAAAACAGTTGGACAAAGTGTGTTTGGAATAGCTTTCAAATTGGTTGGTTGGAAGGGCTTCCAAACAGGGACAAACATATTCAAATTTCAGCCTCCTAGCTTGAAGTGTTGTAGAGATACAACATATTTTCTCTGATTGGCCTCCAACTTGGTAGGTTGGAAGGGTACCCAACAAGGACTAACTTGTCAAAATTCCAGCCTCCTAGTGTCGAGCGTTATGGAGATATGACCCTGTCCAGTGGATGTCCAGGGCACGGAAAGAGGACGACACCAATTGTTTACCACTGCTAGTGATTTGAGAGCAAAAATGAACAGGTGATGACTCTGGACTCGTCCCTTTCAGGAGGCAAAACTGGATATGGTGGACTGTGGACTGAAGACTTTCCTCGTGAAGGATGTGTTCAAATGACCTTCTGCCTCAGATTGTCTGATTACCCCCCCAGCTTCAGGAGGATGTCAGCATGCATACTGACTCTCCCTCAGTTTGCGTATAAATGGCACAGAAGTGTGGATGATGCTCTCCTGACATTGCTGCATTGCGTCCATACCCATCTTGAGAAGCCCAAATCACTTATTAGACTGGTCTTTGTGGACTTTTTCAAGTGCCTTTAACATTGTGCATTTCCACCTAATGTGAAGAAAACTGCTCCAAATGGATGTAAACCCACAGCTGATCCTCTGGATCCTCTCATCCTCGACAAAACTGACACAGAGTCTGAAAAACAGAAAGGGTCATTTCATACTGATACCTTGGGATAATAATTGATCACAGACTCATCTTTCAACAAAACAATGAAACCCTGTGTCAGCAGTGCCTTTCCTGACCGCTTTCTATAAATGCTTCATTGAATCTGTAATCACTTTCAATATCTCAGCTTGGTTTGAGTCATTATCTAACATCATTAAAAACCCACTAAACAAAATCATAATAATGAGCAGAAAAATAACCAGACTGGAGCAGGAACTACTCACTACCATTTTCGAAAGAGAAACTAAACTAATAGTAACACAAATGGCATCAAACACCACACACACATTATATAGCTAATACAGTCTTCTACCCTCAGGCCAAATATACAGGTCACTCACTTTTATGGCATAGTCCTGAGACTATCATCTATCTTCCTTAGCAGGGTATTGCCATTGGACAAAGTGTGTTGGAATGGCTTCAAAAGTGGTTGGCTGGAAGGGCTTCCAACAAGGATGAACATGTTCCAATTTCAGCCTCCTAGGTTCAAGGTTATGGAGATATGACCCTGTCCATTTGGAATACCCTGTCCACCCATTATAATGTATTTGAAGTGGACACGCTTTGTCCAATGGCAATACCATGCCTTACCATTGGACACCTGTCCACTTCAAAAACCCTGACCCTATGATAAGGTATTGCCTTTGAACAAAGAGTGTCCACTGGCAATACCTTACAATGATAAGGTATTGTCATTGGGCAAAGTGTGTGCACTGGCAATACACTACAATGGGGCCAGGGTATTTAAAGTGGACAGGTGACCAATGGCAATACCTTAGGCTGCCTGTCCAGGGTATTACCATCGGACACCACTGCCTGACACTTCCTGACCTGACATCATCCTAAGCAGGGTATTGCAAATTGCAAAGTGTGTTGGAATGGCTTCCAAACTGGTAGGTTGGAAGGGCTTCCAACAGGGACAAACATATTCAAATTTCAGCCTCCTAGCTTGGAGTGTTGTGGAGATACGACATATTTTCTCTGATTGGCCTCCAACTTGATAGGTTGGAAGAGTACCCAACAAGGACTAACATGTCAGAATTCCAGCCTCCTAAGATTGAGCGTTATGGAGATATGACCCTGTCCAGTGGATGACCAGGGCATGGCAAGAGGACGACACCAATTGTTTACCAGTGCTAGAGATTTGAGAGCAAAAATGAACAGGTGATGACTCTGGACTCGTCCCTTTCAGCAAAACTGGATATGGTGGACTAAAGGCTATTCTCGTGAAGGATGTGTTCAAGTGACACAAGTTGACAAAGAATTCTCAGAAGCAAGAACATTTATTAAACACACAAAACATACAATAAAGCAACAAGAACAACAACAAGAGGAACACTCAAGAGCACTGCACACAAAAATCTATTTCAAAACTTACTTAAGAATATAAACTATGTACAATTGCCCTGAATGGTCTCAAAGTTATTTCTGGAACTTCAGCCTTCTACAGGCTATGACCCGCCTTTAACACATTTATTTATTCACTTATCAATATTTATCACTATTCAATATTAAAATCATATCACACCAGTATTTAGTATTACTAAGATGCTATAGTATCCATTCACCAATGAGATAGCTGGGAGCACGGGCAGGAAGCGGAAGTAAGGTCACGCCTTCCCAGGCTGGAGCCAATCACGCACTGGGGACGGCTCATCGCAAGTTGCATACAGAAAACTACCAGACAAGGGCTGCGTAGCTGGCACAGTGCGGCCTCAGTTTTCAGTGGTGATTAACAGACATGTGTAAAGAACTGACAATACACACTCACTTACTATTCTCAGGTTACCTGAACATTTCTGCAGTTGCTTTTCTCTGGCTGCACTATGATAATTTCCTAACAAATTAGCGTAAACTAGAAAGAGAGTTGTCCAGACCACCAGTGGTGCTTCTCTAACACAGACAATGATAGCTGACCAGAATTTCTTGTACATAAGTGAGGATGTAGCTAAATGTAGCTTGAACTTAAATTTCATGCATCTAAACTGGAAAACTGGTTAAAGTTAATATAAATAGAGAAGGGCTGTCAGTAGCCGTTATACCCAGCAGTTGGTATCAGCAGCCGAGCTTGGAAAGTAGGTCTCAATACAGAAGTGAGAAGAGAGTTTCACAGGTTGATTGTATTTTTAACCACTGTTCTCAGTGCTTTACTATGTATGTGTGAAGAGGAGAGATGACTTTTTGATGAATAATTTTAATAATCCAAAAACATCTTGATTTTTAAAGCAGCAATTATGTAGCAAATAACAGTTATTAATTTAAATTTGAAGGAGCAGTTGTAGCAGAAACAGGAATAAATTACAGTTTATTAATAAAATATACAAACATGCTTACAAATTATATCATATCTCATGCATGACCCTTTTTATTAAGTAACTTGAAATCTCTAAATAATAAGATATGCCACAAAAATGGCTGCAACAGAATATGGAGTCCAGTAGTCATCCGTAGTGTTTGAACTTGACTTCTGTAAGGCAGGGCTGAACAACGTATGTTACCATCAGTCATCATCTGTGTAGGCATCTCTCTGTCACTCATTCTATGAAGGTGTTACAGTAGGCACAGAGCCCAAATCATACTGTGTGGGTTAAAAACTGCAGTGAGGATTCATGGGTAAATATCAAATGAATGCAGTGTGTCAGGATAGGGCAACAACAAAATGTAACATATTTTATGCTCATAAACAGATGAAGGGTGACACATTTGTGAACCCAGAGCTTTTGACATTAGAACATGGAGTACATGGTGTCTTTTGTTGGACAGCATTGATCTCAGTGGTTTCTACACAGAATTGTTCAGCCTTACCACCAAAGGCTTCTCACACAGTGGTTAGACTGGATTTAATGTGCTCAGTAGTCCACGACTCAAAAACTCCAGCAGAGCTCCACTGTCATATCATATCAACATGATCAGTTCAGGTGTATGTTATCCAACATTTGAATGTGTTTTTCAAAATGTAATTCACCTGTGTGACTTCAGGTGAGAGGAGTAACATGGGAACAATCACGTCATTAGACAAGGCCCATGTGAAAACCCTGAGCTTCAGTTTCACACACATTTTACCACTGGAGTTCTAAACAGTGTAGGACTCATGTCTGTACCCAGAGCTTTAGATTAGATCAAGGCTAAGAGCACAAATGTGAGAAACCTTTAACATACATAGCAGCTGACACCCCACACTAATGATTAAGATGACTAAAATCTGGCCTCTCCTCCAGGTTAATTAGTTGACGTGCCTGTGGCACCTGAACTAATTGACCTGTTTTCCCTCTCTATCTGTTCTCTTTATCTATGGATGAAGAGACAGGTGGGCGGTTGGGGGGGTGGGAGGAAAGGAAATGAAATGAAAAGGAAAGGAATAAATTCTTATGAGATGCAGAATAAACATATCTCAGTTGGGTAGAGGTCAACAATCCAAAAGATCCTTTAAACTGCAGAGCTGTTTTCAGAGACACAGTCATTCTGTCCAGGGTTCATAGTTTGTTCTGTCATGATGCTCTTCAGTCAGTTGTTGGCACAAACCAAAACTGTCAACAGAGGACAGTGTCAGCATGAAGATGGACTGACCTTTGAACTTTCCAGTGGCTGTAGAGCTTCTGCTTTCAGTCATCTGGTCAGTGTCAGTGAACATGGAGGACACAGAGGTGCAGAGACCTTAAAAAGAAAAACAGTGGGAAACTTTCTCTCTGACATTTCTTTTGTTGTAAATGCAAACTGCATGCACCAACAGTGTTTCTGTTGTTTTGATCATCAGGAGATTTGGTATGGCAGGAGTAGGAGAATAAAACTGCTACCTTTAACACGTGTTGGAGGAGGAGCTTGATGTTGCAGAGAGGAAGCACACAGTGCCATCTCACATAGTTCACTAGCTTGTGGAGCTGTGCAGTGGTCTCTACTGTGAAGTGGAGAATCACAGTGAAGGAAGACCTGAAGGAAGAAGTTCATGTACATAACTTTATTAAACTCCTAACTGTAACATAAAAGTCAAGAGCAACAGTATTACTGTAATATGAACAGATGAATGAAAAAACATCAAAAAGTCCTGTTACATGACAAAAACCAACCATACCTTCTGCTCTGTTGTGAGGAAACCTGAGCACTGAGGAGGAACAGGGTCTCTGTGTGGTCCAGCACTGATGACTCTGCTGTTGATCAACAGTCAGGATGGTGCTGTGATGACTGGTCTGTGGCAGGATGATGTCTTGGCTGTAGTCAGCTGATCCAGTGTCTGAGAGTCACAGAGAAGGTGAGGCAAAGGTTGGCAGGAGTTATCTCATCGTCTGCTTTGAAGAATGACTGGGACTGGCAGGAAGTAGAACATGTCTCTGTGTGGTCCAGTACTGATGAATCCACCTCAGACTGACAGTTAAGATGGTGTTGTGGTGTGTGGTCAGTAGCAGCAGGACGACGTGGTTGATTTGAGCTGATCCTCACGATGCTAGAGGAGGTGTGGTGAAGGCTGATAATGTGTGGTCACAGATGACACAGGAGAACTGTGTCTTTGTCCAGGGGAAAAGAAAAGTTATCAAAGCTACAGTCTCTAGCTATAGTCCACCCACCCTGCCACAGAGGGCACTGGGACATTGGGTGGATGGAAATGTGGGGTATCAGCTGGAAGGTATCAGAAAGTGTATGTTACATTGAGAACACACACTTTCTGATGTATTCCCAGTGTTGACAGCTGTGTACAATTCTGTACTGCACTGTAGCAGTACAGCTTTGTACACAGAAACATGTACGTGTATATATACACTGTAATGCTGTACATGTACATGTTTCAGTAGCTGTATAGAACTGCTGTGTTTTTGAGCAGTTGTATGGTTGTACAACTGCTCAGCTTTACGGCAGTTCTATACATCTACTGAAAGTTTTGGCCTGTGTATTTACCAACCCAGACCCAAAACCCACCCTGATAAATACACAGGCCAAACCACAAGGGAAGCATAACTCACTAACTCTTTCAGTTACCTGAAAGATTATATGACCTATAACATTATCCAATACTCTTAACAGTCCTGATTACCAGTTAAACAGTAAAATTAGATTTCCTTCATGGACAGTTACATTAGTTCAACAACAATGTTACCTAAAAACTACAACATGACCCTCACTGCATTTACCTTACCTTACTCACTGGAGGAACCTGAACAGAATACATCACTGTGACAATATTTTACCAGGTGACATACAAAGACAGTGTTATGGTTGAGGGAAAAAAATTATAAGCACTTTGTCAAACATTGTGTTATTCCTCACAAAGAAACCTTGCAGTTTGTTATTTTATAGGGGTCCTCTGGTCCTCCCTCCCTCCCTCCCTCACAGCCTCAGTAAGGCTGGAACAGCCTGTGGTCCGGCTCTATAGAGGACCCCCGAATTTAGATCATATTAAACTGCTATGACTGTCTTCTCAAACCAAACTGTTATTAGAACATTTAACTCTCTTTCATCACTATCACTTAGTCTATACTCCACTGTAGTATGCTTTTTAAAACTTACTGTTTTGCTCTACTTTTCTCACAATTTCACACAAAGTTCTCATAAACTACTTTCTCAGATCTCTGCACTGAAAATGTGGATTTTAGATTCAAATCATTTGCATTTTTCTTTACCTTTCAGACTCAGCTGACAGTACACAGTACACAGGGTCGTGATAGCTGTAATAGGTTTTCATCACACCAGAATGGAGACATCCCTGTGGTTGTGAGATGAAGATCAGGTCCAGCAGTGTGTTCTTCTCTGTGGTTGCAGCAGTGATGAGTTGTGTGTATCCTCTAGACTGAAACAGCTCCAGTATCGGTTTGCTTGCGCTAGTTAAAAGATTCTCGTTAAAGTCACCACGGACAATGATGGGATGACAATCCAGGATCTCCAGTGAGTCCAACAGGCTGCTCAAGTTAGACAGGAACGATCTCATACTTACAGTACACCGCCAGTAATACAGTAGTCTGGCGGTCTGTACACTGCTGCAATCAGTGCACTCATGGGAGCTTCAACCTTCAAAGCCACAAACTCAAGGTCAGTTACATTATGAACATACTGTTTCTCACGAACCTGAATGTTGTCTTTGACATAAACAGCAACTCCACCACCACTTCTGCTGGTCATCTGTGGGAACTTTGTGTAGGACGAGTGTCTGTTGCGTTTGAACATGTTGTAACCTTGTAGGTGGAGACTCTCAGCAACAAAGGAGCCCTGTAGGTGAGTTTCTGTGAGAGACAACACATCTGCTAGACACAGTTCATGATGGCTCTTTATGTTGCTAACATGAGACGGCAACCCTTCTGTATTGTGGTGAACAATGGCCAGAGTGTCAGGCCTGCTTAGTGTTTGTGTGATATGAAGAAGAGGCATCATATCGTCCAAACTGACTTGTCTCATGTTCTCCAGTGCTGCAGTGATTTCTGTGTTGGCATAGATTTTACTCTCATCCATGTCCAGTAGGTGCAGTTCACTGAGAGAGGTCACTCAACTGATTGCAACATAAGCCATGCCGGGTTCAAAAATGTGCTTCAGTGAGACGACAGCTGATGTTCTGGTCATACCTTGAACCTTATGAATTGTACATGCAAAGGCCAGTTTAATGGAAAACTGTCTGTGAACCACTCCTTTCTGTTTCAGATTCTCCTCTGCTCTCTCTATGTACACAAGGTTATCATGTACTCCTGATGCTCTGTTACTGCTGTTCCTTCCAGGTGTTTCATCATCCATCTTTAGTCCAAGCTTAGTGACACATGAAGATACATGATGTTGAAAGGTTACCACTCTGACTAAAGTAGCAAATGAACCATTCACTAATCCTTGAACACATCAAGGTTTCTGGTGAGCATAACATGAGCACCTTCAGCAACTTGCAAGTGTCTGGTAATTCATTTCTGCCTCCTTTCACTGGTTTGTCTTGCTGCGTCATTCTGCCAGATCGTGGGTACTTTTTATAGTCATCAGCATCAATTGTAGTGATGTGACACTGAAGCTGAGCCAGTGTTGCAGAGTTGTGTGCATCTACTTGTCTATTAGTAGCAAAAATGTGCAGGACATCAGTTGGACAAAGTTGTGGTTCAGTGACAGCTTGTGACAGCAAAGCTCTGTCTGCGTCAGACAGCTCATCAGACTTTTCCTTCACACGGATCCTGTTCAACATCTCTGCAAAGGCAACATCATCTTTCTGTTGCATAATCTCAGTCAGAGTGATCATCTGAAAGTGTTCCTGCCACAGGTCAATCTGTGATGGGTCGTACATACACAGAGGTTTAGACTGTCGCACTGGTGGGAGCTGATAAAAGTCTCCAACTGCAATTACTGACATTTCTCCAAAGGGTTTCTGACTGCCTTTGATCTGTTTGAGTCTTGCATCCACGTAGGCAAAGAGGAGCTTTGACACCATAGACACTTTATCAGTGATGTTGATTTCAGCATTTAGAAGCTCTGCTCTGACCTCAGGACAGTGGGCCTTGATATGTCAGCCTCTTCAGCATGTCTGGGCAGTTTGCTCAGTATCTTAGATGCCTCTGAGTAGATGCATTTGATGAGATGTGACTTCCCTGTGCCAGCACCACCGTTGATGTAAAAGAACAGCTGCTCTGGATTCAGTCCACAAACACGTTTTTTGCACCAGTCTCTCACTGCATAGAATACACAGGCCTGCTTCTGGTTCAGATTCTGGTACATGTGACGTAAAACCACAGGATCAGTGACAGGGGGCTCTCTGATGGCTCTGGCCTCTGTTTCAGCATTAGCCTGTTGACTGTAGTCTGGGACATTTTCTTGAACATTGTCATGATCTCGCTCTGCTGCCTCCAGTTCATAGATACACTCCAACCTGTCTGCTTCAGATTCCTCTGTTCTCCTCATACTCTTCAACAGCTTCCTCAATCTTCTTACTGTTCATTTCATAATTGTCTTTGTTTCGTTTGACAACGTCTCTGACGGGCTCAGGAAGGTCAGAACCAGGCAACTGCACGTAGCTGCTGTTCCCATGTCATTTAGCAGGGGCAAAACATTTTTACCTTTTCTCTGCTGACCATAGACAAATCTGCATGTGGACGCAAAGTCATCCACACATCTGTTCAAACTCTGGTGTTTCAGATCTGGATTTGTATTTGTCGGTCAAAGATGTCATCCACACATTTGAACACTCTGCTGTTGTGCTCTCCAGGTACGAGAGGGGGCGACTCATTTTCAGTGGGTTGTCATCGGTTGTATGAACACGACAGCACGTGAACACTGTTTCATGTGAAGGCCACAGGCACAGCTCACACACTCCTGAGCACTGATCTCTCTCTTTTTGGAATAAGCCTGCATGACCTCTCTCATCTCATCACTGTTTGAATGACTGTTTTGAGGTACTCAGACAGTTTAGACTCCTGCTTTGTTATGTAGCTGGTGAGGTACATGATGCATGAATATGCATTGAGAATGTAACTAAAATCAATATTAGCATCCCAGGCCTCAAGTAGATGTAGATTATATCCATTTACCCAGCAGTCCTTTGGGTCACGTTTCAGTATCACAGCACAGGATTTGTTTATCTTCCGCAGACACTGGTGATACTCCTCGACTGTTAACTGACATCGAGCCAGGAGCTGCTTCAAACTCAGGGAGGCACTTTCAGGTTCATTCTGCAGCTGGTTGAGTGGTCTGAGCTTAGTCTTTGCTGTTAGCAGGTCCAGTGCATCATCATCATCACCATCATCATCACCATCATTAGGTCTAATGATCATTGTCTTTCTGCATGGTGGTTTGGGAAATCCAAATCTGCATCCAGAGCCCAGACTTCTGAAACATGTCTTTGAGTGGTTTTTACACAGGGCATGTCAACATCCTGCTCATTATCAGGCTCATGTTCTGCCTCATGAAGTGCACCATTGTCCAACCTGTCAATTTCCATCAGATCATCCTCATTCATCATCATCATCATCAGGGAGTGTGGGGTCACACAGCTCAGCCTCATCTCTGATACTTATGTCCTCATACTGTGGGTGAATGTGTTTCAGTTTATTCAGGGCCTGTAGCAGTTTAGACCAGGTGACAGTCTGGAACAGCTGATGACCTCTGTAACACAGTCGTCTCTTCAGTTTGACTCTCAGGACTTGAGACTCACTTCTCAGTCTGGGTAACGCTTCAACTGTTTCCTGCACCTCAGATGGGACACACACCACATTACCACGTATTGCTCTCTGTCTGCCTTTGGGAAGTGGGATGATCTTAGCAAATGGAAAACACTTGGCGATCAGATGTCTCTCCAAAATGTTGAGGTCACACAGCTCAGGTGGAATATCAACCAGCTCCATGTTGTTGGCTACAGCCAGAGAGGGCATGGCTCCTTTTTAAGATGATCATGACAGGTGTGACACATCCATTCATCCTTTCTCTCATCAGGAATTTTACACTGTTCATTTCTGCAGCCATCATCACAAACATGAACATATTTTCCTGTCAGACATTCAGCAGCCACTTCTGCATTTTTGACATAATCTGAGTTTCACCTGGTTCTCAAATGAAGCTTTATGACAGACAGTGCAGATGTAAGTGGGGCCGGCATTTATATGTGATCTGAAAACAGATATGGCCTCTTTGATCAAACTGTGGTCACTTTCTGGGGTTTATCTGTTTATCCGTCTGTATTTCCTCTTTATCTTCATGGCACATCTCATGTTGTGCAGAATTTTAAATGTAAGATTGTTGTTATAACTGTCTCGCATGATTTGTTTCATGAGTTGTCTGTGTCTTATCTTGAACGACTGATCATGTGCGTGATGCTGAGTGACATAAGATCGCTGCCTCTGCCTGAATTCTGCATTTTCCCTGTATCTTTTGGTGAAGTATTGATTTTCTTATTATTTATTGATTTTCTCTGATGAAAACTGTCATCTTCTCTGAATTTTTTTAGTACAGATTTAGTACAGATTTTTTTCAGCCTGAAGTTTAAATTTTCTTTGTATGTTTTGGTGAAATACTGTTTTTGTTTCTGTCTGAAGTTGGAATTGCTGTGATAGCGGTTGGTGATGTACTGCTGTTTCTCTTGTCTGAATCCTTCATTACAGTATTTGTTGCTTGAATAAGATTTCTTTTTGGCTCTATATGATTCATTAGAAGAATATTTTTCCTTCTCTTTTCTTTTTTGCTTCTCTTTTCTTTTTGGTGCTTTCCCTGAGATCATTAGTCTCCTCTGAAATGTTCTCCTTTCATTTTTACCAAGTTTGACCAGTTTAGAGGAGAGGTCATGTGACACTTTATCAGACAGATCACTGGCAGCAGGTTTTATCAGTGGAACAGTTGAGAGTGATTCTTTGTGAGGAGCATCATGTGCTGTGACAGAATTAAAGCTGAACTGGCTCAATGGTTGTGGTTCAGTTTCCATATCAGTACATGCTTCATGTAACATGTCATCAGAGAGGTCAGTGACCACAGTGTTTGTCTTTGGAGCATCAACCACAACAGGACTGGGAGTTGTAGTCTGAGTGTCTGGGATGGCTTCACTCTGATTGGCTGTGTTCTCACTGTCAAACTCCACAGGCTTCAGCTCATAGTTACAGGTGGACTGTGTACCAAAGCTCTTGTGACACATTTTGATCCTGTCAATCATGTCACTGAGACGTGTGAATGTCACCATGACAGCTTTACCAGCAAACAGTGACGGCAAACCATCCTCTCCTCTGGGGTGTGGCTCAAAGAAACCGTACCTGCCTGATCTGGTTCTGAACACTGCCATACACAACCCTGTCATCAACAGCGAGGCATACTGCACATCTGACAGCAGACAGCTCAGTCCAGCCTCCAGGTCCAGAAAACTGTCCACAGCTCCAGGTAAAGGATCTCCTAATGTGCCGTACCGGGAAAGTAGTGTTTTGTCAGCGTGCTGGGACTAAATCTGGGAGCTCATCAGTGGTGAGGTGAGCGTGCTGAGGAAACATCTGTCTCACCTGTTTATACAACACGTTACCTTTATCCAAAACACAGTCAAGGTCTGTGCTGGTGATGTTTTCACTCTCATGAAGGAATGCTAGAAAGGTGAGAGAGTTACAGGTACACTGCTGGTTTCTGTATCTGCCGTATTTAATAGAAGCCTGGCTGCAGGACGCTCTGACACGTTGTTCACCAGGCTGATCTCCCACGTTCACACTGTCTGTATGAGGAGGTCCTGCTACACATGAAGCATCTCTCTGACGCTGTGTCTGTACCTGAAACATGGTGTTCACCTCTGTGCTTCACCTGGTGCATCTGAACAGACTCTGCTACACACAGAGTTTCACTGTGACGTCCTCTCTTCACAACGTCAGCGTACGATACCTGTGGTACACACACTGCATCACGTTGACCTGCCTGGTTCACAGCTTCAGCAGGAGACACCACAGACTCTCTCACCAAGTCTCTGCTCTGAGGACCAGGACCTTCTGCTTGTTCACATGGTGCTGCACACTGAGACTCCCTCTGCTGCTGCCACTGTAGCTTTGTAGCCTGAGACCTTTTACTCTTCCTTGGCATCGTTGTTGTTCTCCAAAACCACAGTTATCACTCTTGTATATATATTTACACAAACCAGACACTAACAGTGCTATTAGGGATTGTGTTTCAAGGCTTTCTGTAGAGACTGACTATAAATGTTTAACAGCGTCTTAGATCAAACTATGACTTTCAATGAGGCTATTCAGTAACAAATCAGAAAATAATTGAATGCTTTGACTGAAAGTTAGCTATCTCTTATATGTGACAGTTAATATTCAGAATCAATAACACAGGTGTGGTAGTGTGGTGTGAGACGAGTGCCTCAGGTAACAGGATTCAGCCACGTGTTGATTCAGTCACAGTCAGGAACATTGAGTCTGTAGACCAGGACCAGCAGCCACTCCAAATAAATCCAGATCCTCCTTTTTATTTCAATGTCAACAGGTTAAACATCAACAAACACTCAACACAAACCTGAGTACAAACCTCTGAGCAGCAGGCCAAAATGAGTAGACAGGAACAGACTGAGGTCTACATACAGTGCTCTTCTGCTATCATTTTTTATTTCAAATATAATAAAGAAAGCTCTGTATCCCAACAGTAATTTTTCAATTTTTTTAGTTGATCTTTATACAATACGCCAAATTTTGTATCTACATATAACAAGATATATATATAAATGCACACACACACATATATTTTATCTCAAACAAATTGTTTTTAGCCTTTGGAATGAATGATGTTTTAAACTTAATGTCCAAATCAGTTCTGTGAAAAATATGGATCTCCTTAAGTTTCAATTAGTAATCAGATCAGGTTTTGTCCAATTACAGATTTTTCACTGTTTATGCCAAACTTGATAAATATATTAATCTATAAATGATTATTGCCAAATGCAAGGATCAAATGATGTTTGGGAGAGAGACAGCACAGACAGAGTGTGAGAGCAGAGAACCTCTCAGAGTCACAATGAAGCAAGATCAGGTAGCTGTTACCAGAGTTTCACTTGAGATTCACAGTGTCCATAAACCAGAGATCTCCAGTCAGACTCTCTCACCAAGTCTCTGAGAATTTAAAAAATAAAAACTGGTCTTAAAAACATAGTTTGGATTGTGTTTTTTACTGTTACAGTAATCATGATTATAACTGTGGCTACTGTCATTCAACATTGTTTAAATATTCAAGGGCAATAATAATACTCTGCATAAATGATAAAGAAAACATCTTGTTTACATGACCTATGCAAAGCACTGGCAGTCATATCTTGCTGATGTCTTCAGAGCAGTCATTTGTGAGAGGAGGAAGTTGAAATGTGTTTTCATGCCACGGCCACTAGATGGCAGCAAGAGACTGCACATTAAGCCAGGATCAGTCACTTTGACACTTGATGATCTCCACTTTGGCAGGCAGAAAAGCCTCCAGGAAAAGACCAACACATTAATATGGCTTGGATGTGATGGCGGCCTACGAGCTATGCCACACGCTTCACCTTGAGATGCATTTACAGCTACTTTGCCTTTATTCACAGAGCTCACTGTTTGTGTAAGATACAAACGGTTCTTCATGGTTCTTGATTTTTATTCTTCGGACCAACATGCTTGCGCTGTGGTCCAACCTAGATGTTGCTGTGTACACACTGTCACAGACTCACCATGCCAGCTGAGAGAGAGGAGAGATGCGTCCAGTGAGGTCAAAGCTGAACAGGAATATCATTTCAAGACATTTTTTCAAGACATTTTTAGAGGCTTTTACTAATCAACCATTCTGTTTTTTTCTGTTTTTTGTTTTAAGATCAGGGTTATCACAGATTTGTTGATTAAAAGATGATTCCAGTGTAGGCCTACAAATGGATATTCAGCCTATGTAGGAAAAGTTTTGAAAGCAACAAAAAAACAAATTTGTGAAATCAAAAACCTATGCAATAGGCTGTTAAAATAAACAAATAATATAATATGAAGTCCTTACGTATCACTTGTTTTTTTTGTTCTGTGACAACACTGGCTTTTGAAGGGGGTTACAATAGATAACCACACAGTCTCAGTAAATAAAACCATGATCTTTATCCTTATCCTAACCACTCCCTACCACATACCTGGGAAAAGAGAAAACAGAAGTATGTGTCACAAACTTGGAAGTACCGTCATATCTGTAACCACTGAGGAGTTGGGAAACACAAAAGTATAGTAAATTGATTTAGTAGATTTGTATCTTTGGCTAGGAAGGTCATATACTCATGGGAAAAAGTACCTCTGGGTTCACCTGTCAAATCTGGTGCCCATAGCACCACCTACATTAAGGTCAAGTTTGGCAAAATCATGCATGAAAAGGGGCCAAATGGTCTTAAACGTGCTCCTAAACACTTTCTAGGGGGGATGCAACTTGGTTTCAGGTCGCTGCCACCTTCAAAGCAAAAGTTATTCAATTAAAACCAACTGCACCTTGGGTGCAGGGTGGCTGAAACCCCCTGTCCTCAAGTTGCACTCCACAAAAGTCATTACTCAAACCCTACACCAAAGAGGTGAATGAAGAAACGTTTAAAACTGCACTACTGTGTCTTTTTCATGAAAGTAATCATGAAAGTAGTTTGTTTGTGTGTCTTCAAGAGACCAAAGGGTCAAATTTTTCTTTTGCACATTTTCCAACAGGTGTGGTCTTCTACCATTGCTATACTATACTAAGATAGTGGGTGAAATATTTTACGGGGCTCCAAGATCAGAATTACTTATATGCACATGTCAAGGCTTGGGAGACTGCCAGGAGTCTCTCAGGGCTCCCTGACAGACTTGCACTTAGACTTGCACTTTAAAGTAATTTCTATACTAGTTTGTTAACTGTCTTGAGAGTATGTAGAATTTAAACTATAATTTGTATGAGTAAATTAAAAACAATGCAAAGTGTGCAGGGTGACTGAAAAAAATTAATAAAATTAATTGTACTTCCTGTTTACTTTCTTCCTCAGGTACATCAGGGAATGGCGTTCAGACGGGTGGGGAGGAGGAGGACTTTGCTGTCCTTCGAGACAGTATTGAGGGCAGAATAACTCCCCTAAAAGTAAAAAGATGTCATGATAATCATAATGATATAATTGAAATATTAAGGATACAGATGAAAAGATACAGTACAGTCACCAAACACACCTAATTTTGTTGATGGTTACTCTTCATCTTGTGTCCTGATCAGGTGAATTAATAAGAAAGACAGATGATAAAGCTAAGATTCAACTATAATTATCCCTGAGCATTAACATTTCAGGTCCGTCCTAATGTATATTTGTTAATTGATAGTATCAAGGATCAGGTAATACTGTATGTACTTTGCAGCAGATCCTAAAGATTTTCTTTGTATATGATTACAGTTAAGATTCCTACATTGCAGGATTCTACAAGAGACCACAGGAGGAGTCTACAATATGGCTCAACGCCAGGGACAGTCTAAGAACTTTATAATATATATTAGATATACCTACATGTAATATTAGCCACTTCAGGTTTAAATCAGAGAAGGGAACAGCTGTATGTACTGTTGTATTAGAGCACTATTAGACTGTTATAATGGTAATCATAATAATGGTAATACCTATAAGTCTAATAATGTTAGTGTTCAATAATAGATGAAAGCTATAAATGAAGGTAAATGTCCTTCCATGCAAGTAATCTGGCACTCTGTGTCCCTATGAATTGATGTTCCACAACTTACTGTTCATGTAGCACTGACAACTTTATTGAACAAAGTGTATGAGGTGGGGAAACACAGAGAATTACAGCACAGACAAAGTATCATTGAACATGTTTAAGAATGAAAAGTAATAAAAATAAAGACTATTTACAGTTTGAACCTGAGTGTACATGAAAATAAAGACTATTTAAAGTTTGGCTGCTCTGTCCTCTCCACAGGTCAGGCTGTGGCTGCAGGCTGCTGTGATTGGGAGTCTACGGTCTGCTCGACCAAACAGAAGGCGCAACCGTCTCCAGTGACCACAGACTGTTGTAAGATGGGTATGATGGGCTCCCCGTCTCTCAGCATGGACCTGCCGGCGAAGCTCCACCTGCAGCAAGGTAACAGAGCCAGCCGGTGTTACATCGTCTTCCACAACCCTGACTCCATGCAACTGTAACTTATTTACGTCACTCAATATGAAGGGTCACTTAATAACATGTCCCAGCAATATAACCGCCATTTTCTAAACTTTATTATTCAGTCAACATGTAAGTGTGTGTGGCAGGGGGTGTGGCTGGCTCCTCCTGTTGGCAGCAGAGGCACACCTGAATTCACTCAGTCTATTCCCTCCACCTCATAAGCCCGGCCTTCACTCCTGCTCGCTGCCAGAATATTCCATGCTCTCACTCTTCATGCAGTTTCCCAGCGTTACCTGCGTCAAGATTCTCCTGTGCTCTGCTGCAGAAGACTTCCTCCTGCCAGCCAGCTCCCTGCCTCCCCTGTCTGCCTTTAGTTCTGGCTTTGGTCCGTATCGTTATTAAAGAACCTTCAGTTCCCTCTCACCAGTGTGTGTGTGTGTGTCTCTGCTCTGGGGTCCTAGACTTAAAAGAACCTAACAAAAGTAAGTGTAGCCTTACTTTCAGCACTGATGCTTCCAGTACAATTCAATGCTCATAGGCTTACTGTTACTGTAGGCTAGTAGTTGCAGTTGCTATGTTCACAGTACTGTAAACTATACTGTAATGTCCATAAATCTGGAGTGAATATACTGTAAATACACTAGTCCCTGGCCGGTGTGGTGGCTATGTCACCCTCTGTGCAGCCAGTAAGTAACTTGGGGCTTCTCCACTGTCACTGTGGAGTCTAGTCAAAGCTGGGTTCGGCACACCGGACGGTTTTTCCCCTGTGGCCTGGCAAGGGAAAATATTGCCTGTGACGTGGATGAAGTCCTCTGGCTGGACCCTGGACACAGACATGATGTTAGAGTATGAATCTCAGTCACTTTGATTGTACAGTAATGTGCTTTTCATTTAGGTTTTTTTTATGAAAGTGCTGAATGTAGATTGTAGACTATAGTTTTTTGCTAAATGCATTTACAATAAACATTTTCTGTTAACTACATGCCCTGGGTGCTGTGTCCTAAATTATTTGATGTAGTGTCTAATGAATGTTCTGTGGTGAACATAGTTTTACTTGCTGTGTGTATAATCTGAACACATTGTTTGGTTTTGAACACATGATAACTGGTTTTGAGGTGATAGTTTGATTTTAGGGGTTTTGTAAATGTAGTTTGAATTTTTGGATTTGTGTTGAAGGTTTTGAGAAAATGGGTGGAGGTTTCAAGAAATGTGTTTTAGCAAATAGAGACAAACTGTATCTATTGTTATCTTGTGCATTTAATCTTCTTCATCTTCTGTACAAATTTCCGTTCCCTACTCCTCCTAGGGCTTTTGACAAACCCCCACATATTACATATCAAAACACCCTCGATTGGGATAAGTGTGCTGTTACTTTTGGTGAAGGTATTAATAATATTTTTAAAGTTTTTAGGGTTTTTATGGGCAAAAAATCCCATTAATTTCTAATAAGAACAGTTCTTTGAAGCTCTACAGCTCTGGCATACTTTGGCATAGAGACACCATTTAAACTTTAATCAAGTCCCAAGGACTTGAAGTTTTAGGTGTGTACAAATCATTTTGACATCTTTTACGTTTTTTTCATAATCTCAGTTTAACTTTGAGGGTGGTTTTGATCCTTCTCTGAGTTTATAATGAGTGTGTGTTTTATTGTTGGATTAAGGCAGTGTTTTTCTTTTAAAACCCTGTATAAAGAGCAGGGTGTTAAGGCCAAATGACCCTGATTCCTAATCCTGTTTTCTGCTGTGTGTATGTAGCCAAGGAGGACAAGCAGCCGTTTGAGAAACTGTACCGACTGGACTCGGTCCTAGGCAAAGGAGGATTTGGTACCATATACTCTGGTGTTCGCCTAGCTGACGGGTTGCCGGTAAGAATGAGAGCTGCTTTGTTTTGGCCACAGCCTTGAAAATAAAAGCAACGCTAATTACTGCAAATGTATTCTTGTCAACCACTGTGCAATGCATTCTGGGATTTGCGTGGCCATATTGTGAGGCAATGAAAGAAAAACAAGACTGATCTGACTCATGATATATTGTATATTTGTACGTGTACCATACTTAACACCATGTTGAAAGAACCTGGAACACACTGAGACAGACTTCTACTGAACTTCTACTAGAAAAATGGCATACATCGGAAATATCAATCTGTATGAAATTCAAGAGTGAAAACCCCAATGCTTTACCTCCCCTCACATTCCCCAGCATTTTCATGCATCTTACACATTGTAACCTAAATGATATTCTCTTATGTAACATTGCGTACTTCAGAGCGACAGGTGCATTGTTGGAGCCAGTCAGCATTTGTCCCATCCATTTCATATGCTGGTTTACCTTGAAGGAGACAAAAATATATCAACACTGTAAAAGTAAATTCACAACCAACAGGCAAATGAAAACTTTACGTTTCCTCTCTATCTATCCAGAGACAGCTAACTAGACTGTGTTTATACTTACCGATGCTTTCTTGATGTCAACCACATGCAAGGTCAGAAAACCCCAGGGCAAAATTCTACCAGGAGCAAAACCAAATCAACTTGCAAAGAAAATTCAGGCACTCACCAAAACGGAAATATCTTGAGCACACTTTAAAGGATAAAATAAAAATAAACAAAGCACTGCGCAGTGACTTGGAGTCACTATACTATGATTCATTATCATAGTAATTCATCAGGTATTCACGGTTGTGTTTAAATGCCTGACACCTGACTGTACTTGTGGTTTTACTTCTCACTTTGAAGGATCTTGGGATGCTGGAAAAGTTTATGTTGGTACGTCTGATGGCTGATATCCAGGCCGTGGTCGTAGACGTAACTTCATTCACATTGCTTCCACACAGGAAAACAATAAAAGAACACTCCGTTCAGTATTTCCTTGTCGGTGGTGTGAGCAGATGTTGCATCCCATAACACAGCAAGTTCTTCCCATGGCCCAGAAAAACCTGCGGTCCAAAAAACAGTGGCACAGGTACTGTGTATGGTAGTACTGGTGTTGTTGAAAGAAAGTTGTGTCCCAATATGGCGGTTCAATCCCATCAGCCATTGTAACAATGAAGGTTGCGTCACGTTGACAAACTCTATTACTGTAGATTGAAGATTGATTTTTGACTTAAATAGCAGCTGAAAGAACATTCTCTCCACCTGGCCCATTTTAGATTTAGATTTTCTGAGCACTTTCCAGTGTCACTGTTTACAATGTGAGCGTCTCCAATGTCCTAAAATACTTAGTGAAGAAATCAGTTTGTGTGTTTATTCATAACATAATATTTTCCTCAAGTCGAAACAGATCTTAGAGTTTTGCATTTCAGCTGTTACTTTCGTTATCACCGTCATCAGCATCCAGATGGAGACATGGTTTTGGTGATGTTGAATGTTGGGCGCAGGAACGTCACCCTTTAAAAACACTGAATTATTCAGCATTTTTTAATTGATCAAGTTTACTGCATTGTGTACTGTCTGTTCTCAGTCTAATTGATGGTTGTGTCTGTTGTGGTATTTTACATGATTAAAGGTTTTGGCTCAGGTGCCTTCATGAAACACACTGCCTACACTGACATGCATGGTGAGTCTGAACATGGTGAAAAATCATTATCAAGGCGCTGTTTTCTGTTAGTTTGGCTTTGTAGGGTTGTTAGAACAAACATGGAAAATAATCTGAAAGTGTTTCAGATATTTGGACAGATTATATGAATTCTAAATGTACATTTCAGGTTTATCCACATTCATGTGGACATGATAGTCAGCATAACCATGAGGACCAATTATAAGACTAATAATGGGAATAATGGAAACAGGAGGACAGATGAGCAGCATCTTTGTTCTGCTCAGGAAGTATTTTCCAAAAACACCAGCTGTTACTCTTCTGACCTGCAGCCCTTGCTAACAGGCAGCACAGTCACTCTGCACACTCACTCTAAAATGCTGTACATCTTTGATTCACCTTACTGTTTTATGCTGACAAATCTATAAATGCCCCCTTTCTCCAGGTACACCGATGTACAGTCCACCAGAGTGGTTCCAGTTTCGTCGGTACCATGGTCACTCAGCCACTGTCTGCTCGCTTGGTCTGTTGCTTTATGACATGGTGTGTGGGAACATCCCCTTCAAAAAGGTTGAAGACATCCAGAGAGGACAGATCGACTTCAGATGCAAAATCTCCACAGGTCCGTCTGAGTGACATCTGCTCAGGCAGGTTTCACATTGATCTCCATGCACCGTGTCTGTTAAGTATGGTCTTTTGCTACTGTTTATTATTTATAAAACGCACATCCAATGGTAATACTAAGCTTTGTATTTTGAATATATTTTTAAAATGTGTATTTTGTACACTGTGGTTTTGTTTTTGTTTATTTACAGAGGCATTCCTCATCCTGTATTTTATTTATTTATCTTCTGTGTAACCTTGAATGTTTCTCTTTTTTAAATATTTTTTTATGTGAGATAAAAAAATTATAATAATAGAATAATTTTAGGTTCAAGGTTTTGTGTAGTCTCACATTTGGTTTAAAAGTTTTGACCAATGACTTATGTTTATTACAGTTTTTGATGTTTTGTATGTAAAATTCTGACAGGAAAAAGTTTGCTAAATTAAACCTTTTGTATATACACTCATTTTCTGTGTAATGTGAAAAGTGTAGGGAGACAGAAAATGAAGCTCTTCATGGGCTTTCCCATTAAAGAAACCAAAGTCAACATTACTGAGTAACTTTAAATGGGAAAAACCAGTCATATTTTTAATCGTTGCATTTACTACTAAGATGAAAAATGAGCTAACTTTAAAAAAACAATAAAAGTTAAAAATCACAAAATGTAATCTCAAGACACTTTTCAAAATAGAGCCAATGAATTTTTATTTATAAAGCAAGCACCTGGCAACAGCAGCAAGGAAAAACTCCCCTTTAACAGGAAGAAACCTGGAACAGAACCAGGACTCGCGGGCGGCCATCTGCCTTTACCAATTCATCTAAAAGAGAGAAAAAGATGAGGATGAGAGAGAGGAACAGAGAGATGGTTATGTTGAAAATCTATATATTAATGATTAAAAAACTCTGAAGGGCCTGTGTATAGTTTGAAATATTTAGAATTTCATTAAATACAGACTGTGTATTCTCAGATACAGGTTACACTGTCAAACAGCATAAAAAGTGTTGCTGCAAAGGCATACATATAAATATCAAATGAGTTGAACGGTTAAACAAGATGTCACATAATACATAAGGTGAGCCTTAATTTTAAGCTTAATTACTTTAATTATCCACTAAAAACTGCTTAAGAAAGTTGTGTCCTCACTTTCTGAGTATTTCAGAATCTGCTGATCTACTGGGATTTTCACAGACAACCATCTGCAGGGTTTACAGAGAATGATCTGAAACAGAGAAAATATCCAGTGAGTAGTAGTTGTGTGGACAAAAATGCCTTGTTGATGTCAGAGGTTGGGCAGACTGGTTTGAGATGATGGAAAAGGCAGCAGTAACTCAAACAACCACTCATTACAACCATGGTATGCAGAATACCACCTCTGAACACACAACACATGGAACCTTGAAGCAGATGGGCTATAGCAGCAGAAGCAGAAGCCACTCCTGTCAACTAAGAACAGGAATCTGAGGCTACCACTTGCACAGGTTCACCAAAATT